>NC_138777.1:179704592-179866573 GCF_965119305.1 Pelophylax lessonae | reverse complement strand
CGGCATCACACAAGTGTGAACCAGCACTTAAAGTGGTATTAACCAGTTCTGGACCATAAGGATTTGCCCCCTTAATGACCAGGCCATATTTTGCGATTTGGCACTGCGTTACTTTAACTGACAATTGCGCAGTCGTGCAATGCTGTACCCAAATAAAATTGATGTCCTTTTTCCCACAAACAGAGCTTTCTTTTGGTGGTATTTGATCATCTCTGCGATTTTATTTATTTTTTTTTTTTTTCTTGTGCTATACACAAAAAAATAGCGACAATTCTGGAAAAAAAAAAACTATATTTTTCACATTCTGGTATATAACATTCCCCCCCAAAAAATGTAAAAATCTAAATTTTCGATCCTTTTAGTCCAATTTGTTTTATGCTACATATTTTTGGTAAAAGAAAATCGCAATAAGCGTATTTTGATTGGTTTGCGCAAAAGTTATCGCATCTACAAACTATGGGAAAGATTTATGTCATTTTTATTTACTTATTTTACTAGTAATGGAGGTGATCTGCATTTTTTAGAATGCGGATTCGGACCCCTAACTGACATTTTTGACACTTTTGGGGTTACCAGTGACATTACTGCAGTAATCAGTGCTATAAATATGCACTGTTATGATAATGACACTGGCAGAGAAGGGGTTAACCCAGGGTGATCAAAGGGTTAAATGTGAGCCTAGGGGAGTGATTCTAACTGTGGGGGGGGGGGGGGCGTGACTTCTGAAATTACCATAGAGACCTGTGATCCTACATAGAAGGATCACAGGCTCTCGCGATCATTCCAGGGAGAATGGTCAGCTGTGTTTACAACAGCCGACCGTTCTTCTCTCTCAGTGGGGAACGATTGCGGGTGCCCATCGGCATTCACGGCCACCTGTCCCATGGATCGTCATACCTGCTGCCTAGTAGGGGAGCGCGCCAACGGCAGCACATGCTTGCCCCCCAGCACCACACGCGCGATTGACATAGAGCTATGTTGTTTTGCGCAGCCTAGCCAGCCTGCCGCAGTAAAACTGTGGCGGGCAGTTGGCAAGTGGTAAAGCAAAGCAAAATATTTATTGTACTGCAGCTTACTAGTTCTTAGATGGGTGGCTGCATTAGTTTTCTTTCTTGCTTTTAGGTTTTCTCGCTTTTGTTTTAACATACTGATCCTGCTAGTAAGTCAATCGTTTTTTAAAAGAACAAGCCGTCTTGCAGATGTAGCAGTTAGAGGGTTGAATAAAACCATTTAACACTGACAAAGGGGTGGAGTCAGGGGCGGAGCCAATAGGGGCGGCAAAATTAAGTTTTGCCTAGGGTGTCAAAAATCCTTGCACCGGCCCTGCAGTCAAGCATGGTGGTGGGAGTGTTATGGTCTGGGGCTGCATGAGTGCTGCCGGCACTGGGGAGCTACAGTTCATTGAGGGAACCATGAATGCCAACATGTACTATGACATACTGAAGCAGAGCATAATCCCCTCCCTTCAGGGACTGGGCCTCAGGGCAGTATTCCAAGCTCATAACGACCCCAACCAAACCTCCAAGACGACCACTGTCTTGCTAAAGAAGCTGAGAGTAAATTTGATGGGCTGGCCAAGCATGTCTCCAGACCTAAACCCTATTGAGCATCTGTGGGGTATCCTCAAACAAAAGGTTGAAGAGCACAAGGTCTCTAACATTCACCAGCTCTGTGATGTCATCATGGAGGAGTGGAAGAGAACTTCAGTGGCAACATGTGAAGCTGTGGTGAACTCCATGCGCAAGAGGGTTAAGTCAGTGCTGGAAAATAATAGCGGTCACACAAAATATTGACACCCAAATTTCGCCCAATTTGACATTTTCATTTAGGGGTGCACTCACTTTTCTTGCCAGCGGTTTAGACATTAATGGCTGTGTGTTGAGTTATTTTGAGAGGACAGCAAATGTACACTGTTATACAAGCTGTACACTCACTACTTTACATTGTAGCAAAGTGTAATTTCTTCATTGTTGTCACATGAAAAGATATAATAAAATATTTACAAAAATGTGAGGGGTGTACTTACTTTTGTGAGATACTGTAACTAAAGGAAACATGTCTGTTTAGTTTTGGATAGGGTGGAGATGGATTAAAACACCTGTCAGGTTTTTATTGCTGTCTGTTCCCCCCATTAGGGATATTCATCATCTATCTCTGTCCTTTTTACCATTATCATTGAAAGTAAATCCAAAAATTTAGGTTGTCCCCAGAAAAGTAATAGAGGGGAAATCTTCAAATGGGACACAGATGGCAAAAATAAAAAAACTGACAAGGGTAACCCTCCCTTACTCTATCCAAAATGAAAAAGGTTGTGCCTATAGTTCTGCTTTAAGAAAAAAGAGACTTTTAAATTTGCAAGTTGTGCCAGAGCTTAATAAATGAGGTAAAGCTTCACTTTATAAAGAATATCCAATCACATGGAGGAAAAAATAAAAAAATGCATTTTTGCTTCCACATAATTTACTAAGCTCTGGAGTAACTGCACTTACAAAGTCCTCAGTCTATGTGCCTTTAGCAAATAAATGGCATTACATTTAGTAAATCTCTCCCATTACATGTAGTGAAAAATGTCTATTTTCTCTGGTCATTTCGCCAGATTTTTGAAGACTATTTTTGTGTATATACAAGCATATACTGTACATCATTTGCTGCAAACCTCAGAATCACTCCAAACATAATACAATGTCCATGCCTATCACAATGGTCTAATCCAGGGGTACTGAATTAAAATTCATGAAGGTCCAGTAGGAAAAATTTTCTTCCAGCAGAGATCCGAATCATATGTTTGGCTCTCAATGGCACCTCTGCACGATGGGCAAACCTGGCACGTCTTCACTAGTGCCACATCACATGGTGCCACAGTACCGTGCAGCTTGGTACGGCGCAACTAAAAAGAAAAAAAAAAAGGTCAGGGACTTATTTTTCTGCATTTCTGCTTATAAGACATCCCACTGAAATAAATGGGCCGCCTACACGCGTTACGCAATAATGTGAACCTAGTCTACGATACTTCACATCACAATTCTTTTTATTACATCAGTGTTCTCAGTCCCCCTTCACATTACAGTCCTCAGCCCCCCTATATATTCTTGTCTGCGGCCCCCCTTTATATCACCCCCTAATTTAAATTGTAATTTCCAGCCCCTTCCATTTCAACCACCCTTCACATTCCTGTCCTCGCCCTTTTATAGTACTCCTCCTTCTTATTGCAGTCCCCAGCCCCCCTTCACATTCCTGTCCTCACTCTCTTTATAGCACCCCCCTTCACATAACTGTCCTCACCCCCTTTATAGCACCCCGCTATACATAACTGTCCTCCCCCCTTTATAGCACCCCCTTCACATAACTGTCCTCACCCTCTTCATAGCACCCCCCTTAACGACGACGGCGGCCATCTTTATGGTTGGAAACATCTCGACATGCACGCTTCCAAATGCTGCTATTACTCTGCCAGAATGTGAGTGCAATACAGTCTGTTATTATTTAATAAATCCTTTTAAACCTACTGCACTATGAGAGGCTTCTTTTGTATGTTTTGGAGCATGACAACAAGAGGACTCTGGCGTTTGTGATTTAGTGTGTCCTGGATATCCATCGTGATTGATCCCATATCCCTGGAGGTCCTTATATTTTCTCACGGCTCATTATATGGTTATTTCTGGTAAGGGTAATTTATACCTACCTTGGTGGTGGTCTGTGTCACGTGGCCTTTGGAGGAAGGAAGGATCACTTATTATAAGTTTCCATTGCACGTGGTTATCCAGCACTTGGATTGATTTTAAAGACTCTTTGCATTTATGGACTTTTCTATAATTAATTTTTAGCGCTACAATTTTACTTTTTTTATTTTATTTTATGTGTAGCTGCTTTCTATATTCATTCATTTGATTGATGTTATTTAACCAGTGCCAGTTAAAATTTTAGTTAAAGTGGTGCATAGCGCAGCTATTTTACACTATTTACCCCCCTTCACATACCTGTCCTCACCCCCTTTATAGCACCCCGCTTCACATAACTGTCATCACCCCCTTTATAGCACCTCACTTCACATAACTGTCCTCACCCCCTTTATAGCACCCCCCTTCACATACCTGTCCTCACCCCCTTTATAGCACCCCGCTATACATAACTGTCCTCCCCCCTTTATAGCACCCCCTTCACATAACTGTCCTCACCCTCTTCATAGCACCCCCCTTCACATACCTGTCCTCACCCCCTTTATAGCAACCCCTTCACATAACTGTCCTCACCCTCTTTATAGCACCCCCCTTCACATACCCGTCCTCACCCCCTTTATAGCACCCCGCTATACATAACTGTCCTCCCCCTTTATAGCACCCCCTTCACATAACTGTCCTCACCCTCTTCATAGCACCCCCTTCACATACCTGTCCTCACCCCCTTTATAGCACCCCGCTTCACATAACTGTCATCACCCCCTTTATAGCACCTCACTTCACATAACTGTCCTCACCCCCTTTATAGCACCCCCCTTCACATAACTGTCCTCACCCCCTTTATAGCACCCCGCTTCACATAACTGTCCTCCCCCATTTTATCGCACCCCTCCTTCACATAGCTGTCCTCCCCCATTTTATCAAACCCCTCCTTCACATAACTGTCCTCACCCCCTTTATAGCACCCAGCTTCACATAACTGTCCTCCCCCCATCCCCCACAGCAGCTGACATCGGAAGTGCAGCAAAGGGATGGACGGAGGGCGGGGCCGGCCCCAGTTAACTGATTGGTTGCTAGAATACAGGGCAGTTCTAGAAACCAATCAGTTAACTGTACCAGCCCCCGTCCTCCATGCATCACTGCGCTGCTCCTCCAAAGACAGACCTGCTCCTGTAAAGACAGAGCTGCAGCTGCAACGGCGGAGGAGAAGGGAAAGAAAAACAGATCCTAAATGGCGCGACCACAGAAGGGCCAGACGGAACATTGATTGGGTCAGGACTTGGCCCGCGGTCCGCCATTTAGTGATGCCTGGTCTAATCCCTTGTTAGAAAACATGTCATATGTAGTGACGGGGAAACGTTACTTATTCACAATTATTTTTAGAGATATCTTTGGCTCAAATATTTGCAAGACTGATTAGGGGATGAGATCATTATCAGACAAGTATTCTTACAAAGGTGTGGAACTTGAGCTGTTAGGAGAGGGGTGTTATCAGTTTGAAGGTTTGGCAGATGGATACTAGGGATGATCGAACGGTTCGGGTCGACCATCAGTTCGACCCGAACATTGGCTGTTCGAGGTTCGGCCGAATTTAGAACTTTTTGCGTAAAAAGTTTGGAATTCTGCAACCAGAACCGACCAAAATGCAATGGGTCAGGAAGTGGGCTTTAAAAGCCTGTGATTGTACCAGAACCATTAGTAAAAGCCAATTGAGGGGGCAGGAATGTGATTGGATTGACTAGGGGGTCCCTAGGCCAATCATTAGTGAATACGCCCCCCAGTATATAAGATAGCCCCGGCAAATTCCTAGCATTGTAATACAGGGACATGGAAGAGAGTGGAAGCAGTTCTGTTAATTTTGCTTCAAAAGTGTCATTTAGCATTTATTAGTGTGAGGAAAGGGATATCTAGTGTAGTTAGAGTGCTCTTTTACACTTTAGTTAGATGCAAAAAATTAGCTTCTGTAGGGAAAGTGTTAAGTGCCAGGGTGACCGTAATGTAGTGTAGGGTGAACTGACTCTGACTGCTATGGCAGGGTGACCAAACCCTTCCATATCAGGGTGACCGCTATAGAGAAAAGATTGTTTCTCTTATGTCACATTCAGAGCACTGATATGGCTTCTCGCCGGTCAGCCTGCTTTTTGGCTGCAGGCGTTTATAGGGATTTTTTGAGGACATGTTTGGAGTCAGGCATGACATCTGAACATGTGTATAGGGGGAATATATACACACCCATGTATGTATATATACACCTGCACATATATAGGTGTGAAAGGAGCAGAACACTATACGTGCGCTAATTAAATAATTAACACCAATATGGCTCCGCTCCTATAACACCTATATATGTGTAAGTGTAAAATACATATAAGTGTGTGTGTACATATATACCCCTATACAGAAGTTCAGATGTTTTGCCTGCCTCCAAAGAACCCAAAAAAATGCCCAAAAAAACGCCCAGGTGTGTTTTTGCAGCTGGCGTTTTTTTGGCATTTTTTGGGGTCTTTGGAGGCAGGTAAAACATCTGAACTTCTGTATAGGGGTATATATAAACACACACTTATATGTATTTTACACTTACACATATATAGGTGTGATAGGAGCGGAGCCATATTGGTGTTAATTATTTAATTAGCGCAAGTATAGTGTTCTGCTACTTTCACACCTATATATGTGTAGGTGTGTATATATACCCCTATACAGAAGTTCAGATGTCATGCCTGCCTCCAAAGAACCCAAAAAAAATGGCCAAAAAAACCCTGCAATAACACACCTCTGCGTTTTTTTTTTTTTTTGGCGCAGGCGTTTTTTTTGGGCATTTTTTGGGAGGCAGGCAAAACATCAGAACTTCTGTGTAGGGGTAAATATACACACATACTTATATGTATATATACCCATACACATATATAGGTGTGAAAGGAACAGAACACTATACTTGCGCTAATTAAATAATTAACACCAATATGGCTCCGCTCCTATCACACCTATCTATGTGTAAGTGTAAAATACATATAAGTGTGTGTGTGTATATATATATATATACCCCTATACAGAAGTTCAGATGTTTTGCCTGCCTCTAAAAAACCCCAAAAAATGCCCAAAAAAACGCTAGTGCCAAAAAAAAAAAAAAAAACGCCCAGGTGTGTTGTTGCAGGCATTTTTTGGGGGGTTTTGGAGGCAGGCAAAACATCTGAACTTGTGTATAATGGTATATATATACACACATACTTGTATGTATTTTTACACTTACACATATATAGGTGTTATAGGAGCGGAGCCATATTAGTGTTAATTATTTCATTAGCGCAAGCATATATTTCTGCTACTATCACACCTATATATGTCTAGGTTTATATATACATATAAGTATGTGTGTATATATACCCGTATACACAAGTTCAGATTTTTTGCCTGCTTCCAAAGATGCCCAAAAAAAATGCCCAAAAAAACGCTGGCGCCAAAAAAAAAAAACGCCCAGGTGTGTTGTTGCAGGCATTTTTTTGGGGTTTTTGGAGGCAGGCAAAACATCTGAACTTGTGTATAGTGGTATATACACACACACACTTATATGTATTTTACACTTACACTTATAGGTGTGAAAATAGCGGAGCCATATCCCTGTTCTATAAGTGACATAATACAAACAATCTTTTTTTGTATGGTTCTGGACATGCTACAGAGCTGAAACTTCACAGGTACACTTTTTAGACCCCCCCCCCCCCCCCCCCAGACACTAAATCCAAAGTCAAAATCAAAAAATCAAATTTTTTTAAAAAAAAATGTTTTTAATAATTGGCTCTCTATCAAAAAGGACAATTTTTAAGAACTTTTTTTGTGTGATTAACAGTCCCTGGGGCATGACCCAGAACCCTAGGCATTTTTTAAGGGCATTTATTGGGTTTTAGGGCTTCAAAATTGTGTTTTTTGATTACCGAAGTTTGGGTCCCATTGATTTCAATGGGGTTCTGAAATCCGGGCCGAACTTTCGGGAAGTTCGGATGTTCTGGCTGAACCGAACTTTTCAAAAGTTCGATCATCCCTAATGGATACCAGAGTGACACTTTCATAAACCTCAGAGAATGACAAAGGCTATTCTCTAACAAGAAAACACAGACCTGTCCAAAGATAGCAATGACTTTGCCAAATATCACAGGAAAAATTACTTTAAAGCAGGATTTCTCAACCAGGGTTCCATGAAAGCCTAGGGTTTCTCCAGAGGTTACCAGGGGAAAATAGTATAAAAGATAACACAGGTATATTGTATAAATACCCTTCTTCCACTAATTAAAAAAAAGACAACATTGTATTTTTTAATGGTGAAAGAAGGGTATTTATATATGTGTGTAATTTTGTATACTATTTTCATTCAATATTTTTTTTTTTTAATCTTTTTATTGATATATAAACAACAAAACCAACAACATAATACAACAACAGAAGTGGTGCATAAGATACAATCGCAAGGCACATGAAGAATAAGCAGAGCCCAGTCACCCACAAGACAGACGCAGAGACTCACGATGGTCACATCAGGCATACACATAAGGTAAAATATCACTACTGGCACAGAATAGACAATACAACCCAGGGAGGCAGGGCGGCAGGCCGAGATTTCACCAGTCATTCCAAGCATGCAAGCAGTGCAGACGAGGAGCCCTCTAGCCATCGCAGCCATAAACGGTCGTATTTTTTGGGACAGCCTCTGTGGACATATGTGTCTCGATACAGGGGAATGACCCCGTCCACCAGGTCCCTCCACTGCTGAAGCGTGGGGGGAGCCTGCTGGCGCCAATGAAGAGCTATATTCTTCCGGGCATAAAAAAGCAGAAGGCCCAGGAGGGTGCGGTCCACCACCCTGGTCACCAAATCATCCAACAATCCCAACAGGCCAAGTCGGGGGGAGAGGTCCAGGTCCAACTGCAAAAGAGCAGAGGACACCGAAAAAATCTGGGACCAGTAAACGGCGAGCTTCGGGCACGTCCAAAAAACATGGAAGAAATCCCCCGGAACATGCCCGCAACGCCAGCACTCCGGGGACTGAGCAGGATAGATTCGGTGCAGATGGTGTGGAGTAAGGTAATCCCTGTGCACAATTTTAATTGGATCAAGCGGTCATGCATGGAGACCAGGATCTTGAAGGGGGACTCCCAGACATGCAGCCATTTTCATTCAATATTTGACATTTTTGTAAGACATTTTGTATTTTCATAAAGGGTAACTCCACTTTCGTGGGGAAAAAAAATAGCAAATAAAGAAAAAATAATATAGCGTATACAATTGCAACACAAGTCATATTGTAATTGAATGTTATTAAAAGTTACCTTTCCTTTTCAATCTGCAGTCGCCAAATAAGATTTCAGGCATCCCCTGCAACGAAAATGTAATTTTGGTGAGCTACTCCTAATGGGAGCACGCCTTAAGGGATGCAGGCCCAGCAGATTTCCTCATTAGTGCCCTGCCAGGTGCACAGCTAATTAATAATTATGAAACCACTCCTATTAGACTCCCTTTCCCACAGGGGCACAGAGGAACACAGATGGTTTTTTTTAAGAATAAGAAAAAGGTAGGAATCTGCAACAAAGGTTGTTATAATCCTTACAATCTACATAGATTACCTAGAGGAGAATGTTTTTTTCTCAACAAAAGTGGAGTTACGCTTTAACCCTTTCGCTGTCAAGCCCTGTGCTCCTCTGTTAAACTTTGCTGGCCAGGCCATTTTTGCAATTTTTCCCATGCTTTTTTTTTTCCTTACAGCTTTCAGACTTTGTTAACCACTTGCCGACCGCCGCACGCCGATCTACGTCGGCGGTCAGCCCCTCACAGTTAAAGTGACGTAGGGCTACGTCACTAGCTTGTGAGGGTCTAGGGAGCGAGCGCGCGCCGCCGGAGGCGCGCTCCCGCTCCCGCTCCCGCGTGGTCACGGACCCCCCCGCGCGTGTGACCGGCGGACCCGATGTCCGCCGGCCACTCTGCGATCGGCGGGGGAGAGGGAGAAAGTCAGGCAGCTTGTGTAAACAAGCTGCCTGTCATTCTCCCCTCTGTATGAGAGCTGATCATATGGATCTACTATGTAGATCCGTTGATCACTCTGCATACAGCTGAAGCCACAGCCAATCACAGTAAGAATCACGCCCCTAGGGACATACACAGCCCCTCCCTCTCAAATAAAGTTAACCCCTTCACTACCAGTGTATTTTTACAGTAACAGTGCATATATATAGCACTGATTACTATAGAAATGTCACTGGTAACCCCAAAAGTGTCAAAAATGTCAGTCAAGGGTCCGATCTGTCCGCCCCAATGTCGCAGTACCGCAAAAAAAATCGCAGATCGCCGCCATTACGCGTTAAAAAAAAACAACAAAAATGACAAAAATCTTTCCCTTAATCAGTAAACGCAATAACTTTTGCGCAAACCAATCAAAATACGCTTTTTGCGATTTTTTTTACCAAACATAGGTAGCATAAAACAAATTGGCCGAAAATGTTAAAAAATTTTGATTTTTACATTTTTTTGTGGGGGAATTTCATATAAAAAAAAGGGAAAAATATTGTTATTTTTGCAAAATTGACGCTCTTTTTTTGTTTATAGCGCGTGATCAAAAAATCGCACAGGTGATCAAATACCGCCAAAAGAAAGCTCTGTTTGTGGGAAAAAAAGGACGCCAAATTTGTTCAGGTACAGCGTCGCACGACCGCGCAATTGTGCGTTAAAGTCACGCAGTGCCGAATCGCAAAATAGCCCCTGGTCGTTTAGCAGCCAAATCCTCCGGGGCTTAAGTGGTTAAAGACCCACCAAACCATATATTTTCTGAAAGCACATGACCAGTAGAATACAAATAAGCTGCTACTGATTTTAAGGGCACAACGATCAGTGTTGGTCATCTTACTTTAAAAAAGTAATTAGTTACAGTTACAAATTACTTTTCCCAAAAAGTAATTGAGTTACTGACTCAGTTACCACTTTGAAAAAGTAATTAGTTACTCAGCAAAGTAACTGTGACTTTTTTTACTATTCTTTAATGCAATTATGTTCTATGAGATCTTTAATAGTGGTGGTGGTGTGGCACACTGTGGGGGTCTGAGTCCTGAGTCCTGCTGACTGTGAGTAACTGTATTTTGTTTTGTTTTTTGGTACCTGCTGCCTGGAGTGTCTGGCTGTTGGTGGTGTGGCACACGAGTGGTGGCAGTGTGGCACACTGGTGGTGGTGGCGGTGTGGAACACTGGTGGTGGTGGCGGTGTGGAACACTGGTGGTGGCGGTGTGGCACACTGGTGGTGGCGGTGTGAAACACTGGTGGTGGCGGTGTGGCACACTGGTGGTGGCGGTGTGGAACACTGGTGGTGGCGGTGTGGAACACTGGTGGTGGCAGTGTGGCACACTGGTGGTGGCGGTGTGGCACACTGGTGGTGGCGGTGTGGAACACTGGTGATGGCGGTGTGGCACACTGGTGGTGGTGTGGCACACTGGTGGTGGCGGTGTGGCACACTGGTGGTGGTGTGGCACACAGGTGGTGGCGGTGTGGAACACTGGTGGTGGCGGTGTGGAACACTGGTGGTGGCGGTGGGGGACACTGGTGGTGGCGGTGGGGGACACTGGTGGTGGCGGTGTGGGACACTGGTGGTGGCGGTGTGGGACACTGGTGGTGGCGGTGTGGAACACTGGTGGTGGCAGTGTGGGACACTGGGGGTGGCGGTGTGGAACACTGGTGGTGGTGGTGTGGCACACTGGTGGTGTGGTACGCTGCTGGTGGTGTGGTGGATGGTGGGTGGTGGCTGGTGGGGGTCTGAGACCTGACTCCTGAGACCTGACTTGCTGGTGGTGGTGGTGTGGCCTGGGCTGGCACACTGTTGTCCGGGTCCCTCTGGCTCCGTCCTCCTCCAGGCCTCAGACTGCCTGTCTGTGCCTCAGCCTCTCTCCTCTTCTTCTTGGCTGTGCGTTGGTGGATTCGGTGGTGGACTGGTGGTGGACTTCTTGCTGATTGTTGAGCAACACTGGTGGTGGCACTGGTGGAGTCCTGGGCTATGTTTTATTTTATATTATATAACAGCCAGGCTGGCAGTGGCACTGATTCTTCTGACTGCAGTGCCTGCCACCTGGTCGGCTCGCCGATCCGCTGCCCTGCCCTCTATGGCGCGCTTCCTGTTGGCCTGTTGCTGTGCTGTGTCCCCGTCCCCCACGAGAGGATCGTTCGTGACTCACTCCTCCGTCCTGAGTCTCCTCCTCTTCTCTCCAGTACAGCAGACAACGGTCATAGAGGAGAGGGGGAATACAATTACATCTACTGCCATCTAGTGGCGGTAGATGTAATTGCAGTAACGCAGCCGAAAGTAACGGCGTTACAGGGAGAGGACGAGTAATCTGATAGATTACTCGTTACCCTCAAAAGTAACTGCGTTAAGTAACGCCATTTGCTTAAAAGCAGTTACTTCCAACACTAACAACGGTATGTGCGCAAATGTTTATCAAAACAATATTTTTGCTAAAAATACACTAAAATCATTATTAGCAGATAAAAAGACAGCCCATTTTACAAAATTTCTACTAAATATAAAAGCTAACCTGTATTTAGTTAATAAATAACCACTATTTGTACATTTTAAATTGCACCTTTTTGACAAATAGTGAAAATCAAGCATACGCAAAAATGGAAATTCGCTAATTTCTTCAGAAATCTAGAGGTTTTCATTGCTCCCTTACAGTTTTCAGAGTTTGTTTAAGACCCCCTAACCACATGATCTGTGTCATGTCACCTGTGGCCAGGTGACAACTGCACCCTGTTGGAGGCAGGGACGCAGTGCAAGGTAGTGAACACGATAGCAGACTGCTGCGGATGGACCGGAACGTGAGCCCAAGATTCCCCAGGGCGCAGAGTCTAAGACCCAGCAGGTGTTCACCAGAGCCTCTAGTGGTGAGGATGGACTTGGCTGCAGCTGGGCCCAGGTCACAGCCCCTGGGGTCCCCCAGGTCACGCTCCGTAGGGAGAGAAGGGAAGCAGCCACTCAGGACACACGGAATGGTGATGGGTAAGCCGAGGTCGGGGTAACAGGCAGACAAGGGTAACAAAGGGACAGGCCAAAGGTCAGGGTAACAGGCAAACAGGAATAGTCAGAGACAAGCCAAAGTCGGTACACAGAAAAGTAGATCAAGCACACGGCAAACAGGAACAAACACTGTTGAACAGCAAAACAGACCTGCAGTGCATTGGTTAATATAGACTTCCTGTGATGACCTGTGGGGGGCAGGAAGAGAAAGTAGAGGTGATAAAAAGGAACCAGAAGTGCAGTCTGACCTCTAATGCAGACATAAAGGGACAGGTAAGCTTGCCAAACATTATTGCAAGTCCATGACAATCTGTAGAATAAAAAGAAGGTTCTACTGATTTTAACACCCTGTGATATTTGAGCAAATGTTTATCAAAACAATATATTCGCTACAAATTCTCTAAAATAATTTTTAGCAGATATAAACAAAGCAACTTTTACAAAATTCCTGCTAAATTCATAATATAAAAGTTTACCTGTATTGCGTTAATAAATAATTTTTAAATTACACCTTTTTGCAAAATGGTGAAAATTGAATGTACGCAAAAATGTAAATAACCACATTTCTCTAAAAAATCTGAAGGTTTTCATTGTTCCCTTACAGCTTTCAGAGTTTGTTAAAGACCCCCCCAAACCATATATTTTCTGAAAGCATAGGACCATTAGAATAAAAGGAAGGTGCCACTGATTTTTAAGGCCCCCTACGATATTTGTGCAAATGTTTACCAAAGCTAAGTTTTCCATAAAAATACACTAAAATCATTATTAGCAGATACAAACACAGCCCATTTTACAAAATTCCTGCTAAATTCCTACTAAATATAAAAGCTTAACCTGTATTGGGTTAATAAATAAAAATTATTTGTAAATTTTAAATTGCACCTTTTTGCGAAATGGTTAACACTGAACATACACAAAACTATAAATAACCAAATAACCAAAAATTTTCTAAAAATCTGGAGGTTTACATTTGTTCACTTTCAGCTTTCAGAGTTTTTAAAAGACTGCCCAAACTATACATTTTCTGGAAGCAAAGGGCCAGTAGAATAAAAGGAAGGTGCTACTGATTTTTAAGGCCCTGCTATATTTGCACAAATGTTTACCAAATCAATAATTTCACAAAAAATGCACTAAAATCATAATTAGCAGATACAAACACAGCAAATTTTGCAAAATGTCTGCCAACTTCCTTCTAAATGTAAAAGCTAAACCTGTATTGAGTTAATAAATAACAAATATTTGTAAATGTTAAATTTTGCCTTTTAGAGAAATAGTGAAAATCAGACGTACACAAAAATTTCTCGAAAAATCTGGAGAATTTCCTTTTTCACTTACAGCTTTCAGAGTTTGTAAAAGACCCACCAAACCATATATTGTCTGAAAGCACATGGCCAGTAGAATTAAAAGAAGGTGCTACTGATTTTTAAGGCACCGTGATTTTTGCGCAAATGTTTATCAAACCAATATCTTCGCAATTTTCTAGTTTATCAAACCAATAAATCATTAATTGTATGGATTCATACATGGCAAAATTTACAAAATTCCTGCTAAATCCCTACTATATATAAAAGTTAAACCTATATTGAGTTAAGAAATAAAAAATATTTGTACGTTTTAAATTGCACCTTGTTGTGAAATGGTGAAAACTGAAGGTTCGCAAAACTGTAAATAAAGTAGTTTACTCCCGAGGTTACCATTTTTCACCTACAGCTTTCAGAGCTTAAAAAGACCCCTCAAACTAGACATTTTCTGAAAGCACATGACCTGTAGAATAAAAAAATGTGCCACTGATTTTTTTGGGGCCCCGCATTATTTGCGCAAAAGTTCATCATAACGCTATTTTCACTAAATATGCACTAAAATGAATAGTGCACATACAGTAAACACAACTTAACTTGCAAAATCCATGCTAAATTACTACTAAAGCATCAATCACATGTGGCATACTAAAGTGTACACCCATGGAGGGCCATGTTTACCCGCACAGGGATGCACAAGTGTTCCGTGCATCTCCATACAGGCAGTCCCATTTATGTAAATTGGGAAGCAACAGCTGAACAGGCATAGCTGCTGTTCCCAATCTGACATCTGTGTGGGTGTGAGTGCACGACCCCGAATGCAGTGTGAGCTTAGGGGCATGCACATGGACCTAAACAGATGTCAAATTGGGAGCAACGGCTCTGTTCATGCAGTTGCTACAACCCAAAAGAAAACAAAGGGACTGCCTGCACAGGGATGCACGGAACACCTGTGCATCCCTGTAAAGGTTGGCAGTGTATGCCTTGTGTGGGGGTGGGAGCGGAGGACTTTGATGAGATATCAGAGGTCTAAACAGACTCCCTTATCTATTTTTTTTAAGACAGAGAAAGGGGTGTAAGAAAGTCCCTTTCTCTGCAGCACTTTACGTAAATGAATGGGGAGTCTGTATAGAGACTCCATTCATAAACTGTCAGTCTGGCATAGTAAACACCTGGTTTACTATGATCAGCTGATCAGCTGTCAGTGGACATAGCAGCAATCGGCAGCGATGGCTGCCTCGGTCCACCATTCAACAGGGAGGGGGCTGGTAAACACATGTTTACCAAGCCCCAGCTTCACCAGCACCACCCCTGGACAGGGAGGTGGCAGCATGGGGGGGGGGGGGGGCAGTCACATTTTTAGGTTAATAACTCTGATCAGCAGATTGTAACCCACTGATCAGAGTTAAAGAATTGTTCAGCAGAGTCTGCTGAATAATTCTGCTATAAGTTCATGGTCATTAAAGTGACAATGAGCTTATAGGAGAGGAAGAAATGAGGTCCGCTGCAGGACCTAGCAGTAAAAGAGTTAATTGAACTTAGTCATAGGATACATCACGTGTGTCCTATGAAAGCAGCTTTCCTTTGACTGGTATTCTAGTCACCTTTTTTCTTTTGTATAAATACATTTGCTGCAGGGACTGCACTGACTTAGAGCTCTTTCACACGGCCATTCTGTTTTTTGGCTCCGCTCCGCTCCGGTCCTTTTTTTTTTTTTCACGGAGCAGATGACATTTGTGTCATACGCTCCGTATGTCCGCATATCATCCCATCCATTTGCGGATTATATACGGACATAATGTAAGTCTATGGGCATTGCGGATGTCAGCGGATGACACCTCTGACATCCGATTTTGCTTCCTTTCCGTTTTTTTAACGGAGGAAAAATAGGGTTCTGTTCCGTTCCAAAAAATGGAACAGAACTGAAAGGAAGAAAATCGGATGTCAGCGGATGGTCATCCGCTGACATCCGCAATCCCATTGACATACATTATGTCCGTAAATCATCCGCAAAAAAATAGGATGATTTGCGGACATACGGAGAAAGAGCCCTTAGTGAGTTGGCATATTTCTGCAGTTTAAACTATTTTACCATTTTATTGGCAATAAAAACTGACAGGAGTTCTAATCCTTCTCCACTATATTCATCCCACTGGATATCCCATGAGATAAAATACTGCATTGTTTAATGAGATAAATACTTATTTACATGCAGTATTTTAGTAGCGTTTTTTGTGAATTGGAAAAATATTTTGAAAAAATCTGCTATTTTACCGCAAATTTTAAAAGAGGAAAATACTGTGTTGTGAATGGAGCCCGATATCCCTAGTTGACATCTTTGTACAGAACCTTCCAGTGTTATTTGAGATCCAATATCACAATGAAATGATAAGTTGTAAGATTGTCTCCTTAGTGACCTTGACATATTTTTCTATCAGATAAACCTAAAGCAGATCCATCTCTCTTAAAATGATCTGTTCTGCTATCTTAACAGTCAGGAAATAGCATGCTTTATGATTCTGGTATCAGGAACTAAAGTCATAATTCCTCAAAACTACCCACTGGCACAACATACTGTATTAGTGATAACAGCCTTACATTGCTAAGCTATAACACTTGTTTTTAGCCATACCAACTGCTATTTTTAGCCATGTGACTGTTATTTTCAGCTGTAATTGTAGAAAGAAAAAGTCCATATGGAACATAACATAATAAGTAATTGATATGTTTGTAAAGATTTTTTGGAAACACAAATAATCAGGTGTCTGCAGTCATGCTATACAGCCACATGAAACATGAAACTATTGGCATATAACACATAGTAACAATTAACCCTAAAGCCGAAGTCTGAAAAAAAAAGTTCCCAATTAACCACTTAAGCCCCGGAGGATTTGGTTGCTCAAAGACCAGGCCCTATTTTGCGATTCGGCACTGCGTTATTTTAACGGACAATTGCGCACTCGTGAGACACTGTATCCAGATTAAATTGACGTCCTTTTTTTCCCACAAACAGAGCTTTCTTTTGGTGGTATTTAATCACCTGTGCGATTTTTATTTTTTGCGCTATAAACAAAAAAAAGCGCCAATTTTGAAAAAATAATATTTTTCCCATTTTTTTATATGAAATTCTCAAAAAAATGTAAAAATCAAAATTTTTTAACATTTTAGGCCAATTTGTTTTCTGCTACATATTTTTGGTAAAAAAAAAATCGCAATAAGCGTATTTTGATTGGTTTGCGCAAAAGTTATTGCGTTTACTAACTACGGGAAAGATTTATGTAATTTTTATTGTTTTTTTTTTTTTAACTAGTAATGGCGGCGATCTGTGACATTGTGGCGGACAGATCGGACCCCTGACTGACATTTTTGACACTTTTGGGGGTAACAGTGACATTACTACAGTAATCAGTGCTATAAATATGCACAGTTACTGTAAAAATGACACTGGCAGGGAAGGGGTTAACTTTATTGGTGATCAAGGGGTTAAGTGTGTCCCTAGGGGCGTGATTCTAACTGTTAGGGGGCGTAGCTAGTGAAGTAATCACAGAGACATACGATCCTATATAGCAGGATTGCATAGCCTCTGTCATTACTTCAGGGAGAATGACAGACGGCTGTGTTTACATCAGCCGTCTGTCTTTCTCCCACTCCTGAGGGAGATCGCAAGTGACCGGCGGACATCGGAGCCGCCGGTCACACCTATGATGTGCGCAGCTGTATTTTTTCCAGATCTGTGCCGTAATCCAGTGTGAAACTTTGCCTCTATGCAGGAACTTCCTGTAATAAAGAACAGTCACTGCTGCTGAAATCTCTCCTTGTGCAGGGTGACTGGTCTTGTATCTGCCCCTCCTGTAGTTTTCTGCAGGCAGCCTATAGTGGGTGGAGCCTGCTGGGTCCCTCTCACAGCTCTACTCTCTGCGTAAGCTATGTGTAGCCCATGATGTCACCACTGCTTTTACAAGGTTTATCAGGGTTTGCAAACACATTTACTGGTGCTTCCATGGCAGCAAACATATATTTGGCTGCTCCGCCCACGATCAACCCACAGGACCCCTTTAACTGTATAAAAGAAAGAGCTGCCTCCCCCATGCCATACTTTTTTCTGTCCTCAAGCCTGCAGGATCACCCGGATCAGCCCTTACCTCACCACAGTGTTGGTAGGTTCATGCTCCCCTGTAGTATGGAATCCCAGGACTTAGGCTGCTAAATGTGCCAATAAGTATGGGAGTCTGTTTTTTTCTGTGGATCTTTTTTTAAGGCAGGGGGGCTCACAGGGGTCAGATCAGTCTCCTCCCCTATTCCCCCGGGAGGTCCCCTCGAAGGTGGGAGCTGGATGAGGATGGACAAGAAGCCTATTTACAGATGTCTCTACACAATTCTACACAATTCCTAGGCTGTAGCAGCACTAAGTATGGGAATACCTGAGTGCGCCTCTCTAAGCTCCTCCATGTGGGATCTGTGTCTCAGGCAGGCACGCTTTCAGGCTGCCTCATTTGCCCCTCTCCTTCAGTCTCTGTGGACCTCGGCGGCGGCAGCTGATGTCATCTGCGCATGCGGAATGACCGGCTGAAGCTGACGACGACCATCTTGGTACTCCCAATACAAGTACATATACAGTATCTCGCGTAAGTGAGTACACCCCTCACATTTTTGTAAATATTTTATTATATCTTTTCATGTGACAACACTGAAGAAATGACACTTTGCTACAATGTAAAGTAGTGAGTGTACAGCTTGTATAACAGTGTAAATTTGCTGTCCCCTCAAAATAACTCAACACACAGCCATTAATGTCTAAACCGCTGGCAACAAAAGTGAGTACACCCCCTAAGTAAAAATATCTAAATTGGGTCAAAAGTGTCAATATTTTGTGATGTTGTGACGGATGAGTGGCAGAAGGTAGAGAAGAGACTGTTCGCCTTTAATCGTTTCAACAAATTATATCCTCTGGCATAGTCGGATGCCCAACTTTTTGATTCCATGCCATCAGTGGACACATCAATCATAAGGCTTGCCAGAAACACAACACTGCCCTTAGAGGATGCAGGCTCTTTCAGGGATGTCCTAGATTAGAGAATTGACTCAGATCTAAAAAAGGCCTATCAGGCAGCTGGGGGAGCTTACAAGCCGGCAGTGGCTCTAACCTCGGTATCCAGGGCAGCGCAAGCTTGGACCAATAACATTGAATTGGCCCCAGACAGGGCATAGATTCTGACCGGATTATAAAGGCTCTTGATCAGTTAAAGTTGGCGTCAGATTTTATAGTTGAGGCGGAGATTGATACCTTGAAATGTTCTGCCAGAGCCATGTTATGTTCAGTCACTGCTAGAAGAGCACTTTGGCTAAAACCATGGTTGGCATGTCCTTCCTCTAAGCAAACATGGTGCCGCTCACTCTACGATGGAAAAGCCCTATTTGGCGAGAAGCTGGATAATGCAATTAATAGGGTTACAGGGGGCAAGAGCAGCCTGATCCCTCAGGATAGAAATAAGAGGAAAAAATTTGCAAAAAGAGCGGCATTTCAGCAGAAGGCCAGGGACACCAGAACATATTTCCTAGGAAGGGAATATAGAAGGGCTGGAAGGGCTCCCGAGCTACCTTTTTGAAGATGGGAAAGCAGAAAGCTACAAACTCTGTGCACAAAAAGCAGAAGTCCTTTTGACTTCTTGCCCGCCCAAGTCAGGCCAGTGGGTGCCCGTCTCAGGGCATTCACTCAGGTTTGGGTCCTGTTCGGATCAGTGGGTCACTTCCACAATCCTTCAGGGGCATTTTTGGAGGTTCAAGCACCAACCACCCTGCTCTTCTTTTCTGCCTACCAGGATTCCGAACTCCAAAGAAAAGTGGGAAATCTTTCTGCAATATGTTCAGACGCTGGTTCGTCAGCAAGCAGTGGTACCGGTTCTGGAATCAGAAAGGTTCCTAGGATTTTATTCCCCAGTCTATTTGGTATGCAAAATGTCTGGAGGATGGAGACCAGTTCTAGACCTTAAGCGATTGAACAGGTTTATCTGTCTCGAACATTTCAAGAAGAAATCCCTCAACACGGTTATCCTAACTGTACAGCCGGAAGATTGGATGGTCTCTATAGACCTCCAAGATGCGTATCTGCATATACTGATCCATCTCGACTTCCAGACATTCCTAAGGTTCAAGATAGGGGAACTTCAGAGGGATTCGTGTTTAATCTGGATGCCATTTTAGTCCTATCCCAAGACAAGGAAGTCCTGAAGATCCATCTACAAGAGGTCATGGGCACACTGGTGAAATATGGATGGCTAAAGAGCCAGCTCATCCCGGCACAGAGGATAATCTATTTAGGGGCACTATTCGACACCCAGAGGAAGGCAGTGTCGCTCCCTCCAGAAAAATCCCTATAATCACAAGGAAAGTAAAAAGGGCACTGGTGAGCTAGTCCATGTCAGAGTCTCCTGAGATCTTTTTCCTCGTGCATCCCAATGGTGAAGTGGGCCCGGTGGCATCTCCATAGCTTTCAACAGGGGTTTCTATCCCAGTGGAGGAGGAGGTCCCATTCTCAGAGGATTCTGATCACAATATCTATGAAGTCCAGCCTGTGGTGGTGGACGAGGCCACCCAACCTTCAAAATCACTGTCATTGTGGCTCGATCTCGTAGATCACTCTTATATCCGACACAAGCCGGTTGAGTTGGGGCGCTCACTACAGAGATCAGTTGATCCGAGGAAGATGGCAGGTCGACTCGGAGGATGTAGTCTACAACATCCTAGAACTGAGGGCAGTCTAGAAGACTATATTACACTTGGCACCCCTTCTCAAGAGCAGCTCTCTCCTGTTACAAATGGACAACAGGGCGGCAGTGGCCTATGTCCAGAACCAAGGGGGGAACCCAAAGCAGATCGTTATCCCTTGAGGTAGCCCTGATTTTAGAATGGGCTGAGAAGAACCTTGTCAACCTCAGAGCAGTCTATTTACGAGCCCCCCAGGATCGCCTGTCCAGGAAATTCATCAACAACGAGTGGTCTCTGGACGATGGGGGTGTTCCGGTGGATTTGTCATCAGTATGGCAATCCTCAGACCAATTTGCATCCCCACTAAACGCCAAGACATCTCGATTTTTCACAAGATGCCCTGCTCTGAATTCAGCGGAAGTAGATGCCTTAGTCCAGCCTTGGACCATCCAACTAGGGTACCCGTTCCCTCCAGATTCCTTCAGCGCCTAACAGAGGAGGAAGTGGCCATCCTGGCAGTGATTCCCTATTGGCCGAGGAGGCCTTGTTTCACGCTCTTGATCCAACTGTCTCTTACAACCCATTAGTTCCTTCTGTCCCAAGGGGACTTCATCCACCCACATCCAGAGATGCTGGATTTAAGGGCCTGGAAATTGAGCGGAAAAGACTGGAGGAATTAGGATGTTCTCACAAAGTAATTCAGACACTACTCCAAGCCAGAAAGTCGACCACTAACAGTTCCTACTACAGAATATGGCTGAAATTTTCAGAGTTTGCAGGGGCCAGCCAGTTTAACTCATTGAGGCTAGGTGTCCAGGACATTCTCCTGTTTCTACAGAAGGGTTTAGATTTAGGTTTGGGGCTTAGTACCCTTATAGTACAAGTCTCAGCCTAATCAGCCCTGACAAAGACCAGATGGGCCTTGAACCCCCTGATAGAGTATTTCCAGAAGGCAGTCCTAAGGTTGAGACCACCTAGGAAAATGTTGTACCCGAAGTGGGATTTACCTTTGGTGCTGAATACTCTGACAGCACCACCATTTGCTCCTACTGAGGATTGCACTCTGGAAAATGTTACTCTTAAGGCTGCCTTTCTTGTAGCTGTCACCTCAGGCCATAGGGTTTCAGAAATCCAAGCCTTGGGTGCTCAAGACCCATACATTACGTTCTTCTCGGACAGGGTCGTTCTACAGCCGATTAATCAGTCCGTACTTAAAGTTCCAGCTGTTTACCATTTTAATCAGGAATGGGTTCTTCCAGCTACGTCAAAATTACATGAGCTAGACGTTGCAAGGACTCTATGTCGATACATTGATCTAACACAACCTTTCCGTAAAGACCAACACCTATTTGTTATTCCAAACGGAAGTAGGAAAGGGTTGGCGGCATCCAGAAGAACTATAGCAAGCTGAATCGTATGTCTGATTCAAAAGGCTTATCGGGTTAGTGGTCTTCAGGTTCCTAAGGCAATCAATGCTCATTCGACAAGGGAGATAGCCTCTTCTTGGGCAGCTCTAGCACAGGTCTCTCGGTAAATGATTTGTCGTGCGGAAAGTTGGTCTTCATTCAACACCTTCATGGCCCATTATAGCCTTGACCCAGCGGCACTGACTTCCCGGGATTTTGGGGAAAAAAACTTTTTTGAAGACTGGTTACAAGAATGGCATGGGGGGGGGGGGGGCAGCTCTTTCTTTTATATAGTTAAAGGGGTCCTGTGGGTTGGTCGTGGGTAGAGAAACCAACCAAATGTATGCTGCCATGGATAGGCACCAGGAAAGGAAAATTACGGAAAGGTAAATATTCAATTTTCTGTTTTTGTGCATCCAAAGTGGATTTATAACCTTTGTGGCTATGGTGGAATATATTTAAATGAAAGTCTTTGTACCCGAAGTTCAGCTTTAAAGTGTCAATAAACCCAGACTATGAAAAGCTCTCATTACATGCTCTATAACAGAGTGTGCTCTATAATAGAGTTAAATATACCTGGTTGATCCTGCTTTCAGCTGTCCTTCTCTCCTTGTCTGTGTCCCAGCTGCAGCCTGATATTGTGAAGTGCAGCTGTCACCACATCTACTGAGCATGCTCCAGGTTCAGTTCCCTCCTAAGTTGTTCGTTTCTTCCTTTTTCTTATCTGTGCAGCCCACATAACTATATATTACACATGGGGTCATATACACAGTGGTTAATAAAACTCCCCTCCCTCCCTCCTCCTCCATGTGTGCATATTTCTAAATATTACGGGGGCAGGATATAGTATGCTGATGGATTACATTTACTAAGAAACTCACAAAAAGCTTAGTTTTTATACAAATCAGTATTAAATACACTATATTGTCAAAAGTATTGGGACGGTTGCCTTTACACGCACATGAACTTTAATGGCATTCCAGTCTTAGTCCATAGGGTTCAATATGGCACACCCTTTGCAATTACAACAGCTTCAACTCTTCTGGGAAGGCTAGCCACAAGGTTTAGTAGTGTGTCTATGGGAATGTTTGACCATTCTTCCAGAAGCGCATTTGTGAGGTCAGGCACTGATGTTAAGCAAGTAGGCCTGGCTCGCAGTCTCCGTTTTAATTCATTACAAAAGTGATCTATCAGGTTGAGGTCAGGTCTCTGTGCAGGCCAGTCAAGTTCCTTCACCCCAAACTCGCTCATCCATGTCTTTAAGGACCTTGCTTTGTGCACTGGTGCGTAGTCATGTTGGAACAGGAAGAGACCATCCCCAAACTGTTCCCAAAAAATTGGGAGCATGAAATTGTCCAAAATGTCTTTGTATGTTGATGCCTTAGGAGTTCCCTTCACTGGAACTAGGGGGCCAAGACCAACTCCTGAAAAAGAACCCCACAATATAATCGCCCCTCCACCAAATGATTTGGACTAGTGCACAAAGCAAGGTTCACAAAGACATGGAAGAGCGAGTTTGGGGTGGAGGAACTTGACTGACCTGCACAGAGTCCTGACATCAATCCGACAGAACACCTTTGGGGTGAATTAGAGCGGAGACTGCATGTCAGGCCTTCTCGTTCAACATCAGTGCCTGACTTCATAAATGTGCTTCTGGAAAAATGGTTAAACATTCCCATATACACACTCCTAAACCTTGTGGACAGCCTTCCCAGAAGAGTTGAAGCTGTTATAGCTGCAAAGGGTGGGCCAAGGCATATAAAGGCAGATATCCCAATACTTTTGACAATATATATATATATATATATATATATATATATATATATATAGTGTATAGCTAATGTAATTGCTAGTACCTGTAAAGAAAAAAATAAAGCCTTGAATGCAGATGTCGTCTGAACAAAGCGAAAGCTAGTGTCATTTATTTTTGACTCCTCCTACCTCATAATAATGCAAGAAAAAAATACACATTTGATATTCAAAAAAGGTTTATAGGGAGCTGTAAAACTGTTTTTGATTTTTTTACTTTATTTGAATTGCTCTTCTGCAACATTTTTTGCTAGTCATGTGACCGGAAATGCACCAATCAGGGCTCTGCAGACACAGACTGTGACGGGAGTCACTTTGGGCATGGGGGTTGTGGACCCCAAATCCCTCACTCAGACTAATAATGTAAAAGCATGTATGAGCAGAGTAATGGAAGCCCCTTCCAAACACCGTTCCTTGCAGATGCCAAAGAACAGGGAAAGATAAATTTGACCACACAACAGGGTACTTTTTTAAGAGTTTTCTTAAATTATTATCATCATTATTATACAGGATTTATATAGCGCCGACAACATAAGGGCAGACAGTACAATTACATAACAATTTAATACAGGAGGAATTAGAGGGCCCTGCTGGTTAGAGCATACAATCTAAGAGGGAGGATCAATAGATACAAAAGGTAATAACTGGGTTGATGGAGAAAATAAATGTACAGTTGTTAGGTGGGGGCCAGATAGGCTTCTCTGAGGAGATGAGTTTTCAGGGATCATCTGAAAGTGGACAGAGTAGGAGATAGTTTTACTTAGATTGGGGTAGGGAGTTCCAGAGAATGGGAGAGGCTCTAGAGAAGTCCTGGAGGCAAGCATGGGACGAGGTGACAAGGAAGCTAGAGAGCAGGAGGTCTTGGGAGGAACGAAGAGAATGATTTGGTTGGTATTTGTAGTTGGATGGCTTTGTAAGTTGTTGTTAGTATCTTGAATTAGTTGGGTAAGCGGAAGGCAGTGGAGGGATCGGCAGAGAGGGTTAGCGGACACTGAGCGGTTTGTAAGGTGGATGAGTCTGGCAGCAGCATTCATTATAGACTGAAGGGGGATAGCTTATGTAATGGTAAGCCAATGGGGAGGAAGTTGCAGTAGTTGAGGCAAGAGATGACCAGAGAGTGAATTTGAAGTTTTGAGTGTCATCAGTGTAGAAATGGTTTTGAAAGCTATGGAAGGCAAAAAACTGATCCAGGGAAGAGGTGCAGATTGAGAATAGAAAAGGACAAGAACAGTACCTTGGGGGACCCCGACACAGCAAGGAAGAGGAGAGGAAAAGGAGTAGAATTGTAAGTAACACTGAAGGTGCAGTGGGATAGGTAGGATGTGAACCAACGAAGAGTACAGTCAGGGAGACCAAAGGAGTGGCGTTTTTTGAGGAGGAGGGGGGGGGGGGGGTGGTCCACTGTGTCAAAGGCAGCAGAGAGGTCCAGGAGGAGTTGTACAGAATAGTGTTCATTGGTTTTAGCTGTTAGTAGATAATTTGGGTTTATGGAGAGTAGTTTTCATGAAGTGTTCAGGGCGAAAGACGATCTGAAGGGGATCAAAAAGTTTGTTCTCGGTCAGATGGCCGCTCAGTCCGTTGTAGACCAGATGATCAAAGAGTTTGGGGGAAAAGGTGAGTAAGAAGATGAGGCATAGGTTGTAAAGATTGGTGGGGTCCAGTGAACGCTTTTTAAGAAAGAGGGTGACTAGTGCATGTTTTAGAGAGATGTTGAAGATGCCAGAAGAGAGCGAGAGACTGAAGATGTGAGTTAGAGAGTGTAGAATAGAGCCAGAGGGTGACTGTAGCATTTGCGAGGGAGCAGGATCCAGGGGGCAGGGGATGAGGTGGACGTTAGAAAAAAGTTTAGCAACCTTGTCAATAGTAGCAGGGTTGAATGAGGAAAGTAATGATTTTACCTGTGGACATAGGGTGTTTATTGGGGGAGGTATCTGAGCATTGGAGATCTCCTCATGAAATGTATCAATCATATTTTTGAAGTGATTGGTGATCTCCGGGGCAGTGAGTGAATAGAGAAGAGAAGGGTTGAGATGGCAAAGATTTCTACGGGTAACTGTTAGGCGATTTGAAGAGGTGGAAGAGAGGTAGAGAGTGAAACTAATAAGGTGGTGATCAGAGAGTGGGAGAGGATTGTTGGAGAGGTTGCATGGCGTGCATAGACAGGAGACGACAAGGTCAAGGGTGGTGCAATCAGAGTGTGTAGGCAGGGCCGGATTAAGAGCATCATGGGCTTGGTGCTGAGGATTTTGAAGGGCCTTAAGGGCCGTGCCTTGGCATGCACCCAGAGGAGGAAGGGTGCAGCCATGCATGCCTAATTCAACATGGGATGCTGTCTCTGAAGCCCATAAACACATCCATGCATCGGCAACTGTTCCTCCTTGTCCGGCCTTCGTGCTGTGTGGGGAGGTTCTGAGGGAGCTGCCTGGGGAAGCGAGCATAGAAGCCAGACTTCTGTGTTTACAAGTGACAGAAGAGCGGTAACAGTGAATATGGCCAACCCAGGGCCTATATTAAGGTAGGGGCCTGGAGCTGCAGCTCCAATAGCCCCTACGTTAATCTGGCCCTGTGTGTAGGAGCCTGTATCTATTGCTTCAGGTCCAGAGAGGAGGTTAGACTGAGAAGTTTAGAGGTAACAGTAGTACAGTATTAACATTAACAGGGATGTTGAAGTCACTGAGAATGATTGTGGGGATTTCAAAAGAGAGAAAGTATGGTAGCCAGGCAGAGAAGTCATCAAGGAAGGTTGATACTGGTCCAGGGGGTGGTAGATGACAGCAATTCTTAGAGAAATGGGAGAAAATAGACATATATAATGTGCCTTAAAAGAAGAGAGTGTCAGAGAGGGAGGTGGGTGAAGTACTTGATAGGTGCTACTTGGGGCTAGAAGGATTCCCACTCTACCTCCCTTCTTTCCACTGGGCCTGGGGGAGTGAGTCCAGAGAATGCCTCCATGGGAGAGGGAAGCAGGAGAAGCAATGTCGGATTCATGAAGCCAGGTTTCGGTAATGACAAGTAGGTTAAAGGAATTTGTGATAAAGAGGTCGTGGAGGGTTTGTTACAGACAGAGCAAGCGTTCCAGAGGGGGAGGCTGGTTTTGGGAAGATGAAGAATGGAAACTAAGTCCTGTGGATTGTGGCTGCTGCCAGAGGGTGTAGGGTGATGGGAGCGTAGGGCACAGTTAAATGATGTAGGCCTAGGGTTTGGGGTTATGCCACCAGAGGTTGGTTGGGAGAAGCAGAAGGGCGAGGGATTTAATGTGAGAGTGTGATTTTGATGAAGGTACATGCCCCAGCATCCTGGAGATTTTGTCAGCATGCGGGTGTAGAATTAGCAGGAGTTGGTGAGTGCAGTAATAGGGAGATGACAGAACTGAGGGTGATATAAGCTGTGGGGTGGAAAAGAGGGGTGTTTAAGGAGAGAGGACACAACTGTCAGAAGATGTGGTAGAGTGCACATGTTACAGAGTGTAAGGAGAGCTAAATAGAGAGACAGGGTCACCTGCAGCCTGTTTGGTGCTATTCAATGCAATTTGCTATGTATGTTCTTTTCATGCAATCGATGAAGTGCAGAGTTGAGGTCCATATCACTATATAAAGAATCACTCAGACAAAAGAATCACTAAAGGAAAGAACCCCAGCAACGTTGCCCCCAGCAAATATATATCAATAGCATGATATACTGTATACGATTTATGTGAAATAATTATGGCAATTAAATTGATTCTGAAAGGTTTTTTCTTTAAAAAAATAAACATATTATACTGTCCTGCTCTGTGGAATGGTTTTGCACAGAGCAGCCCAGAGCCTCCTCTTCTAGGGTCCCCTATTGGCTTTCCTGGCTCTTCCTCCCCGCTGAGTGCCCCCTCTTGCTATGGGGACACCTGTGCGGACTCACTCCCAAGCCTTGCCGTCTGCTTCTATTGACACAGACACCGGGACACGACACCCCCACAATCACTGTCTGTGATTGACAGTAGTGGGAGCCAATGGATCCCACTGCTGTCTGTGAGCCAATGAAGAGGAGGAGAGCAGACAGAGCCTCTGCTCTCGTGCACATCCCTGGATCAAGATTGGGCTCAGGTAAGCATAGGGTGGGGGGGGGGGGCATTAGTAGAATGCATTAAGGTAAAAAACCTTCAGCCTTTAGAACTGTTGAATCACAGCCCCATTGTCAGTTTATGTGTAACCTACCTCCTTTAGCTGTGTAAAGCGGGATTCTGTGTCTATGATGACACTCCTCCTCCTGGCTGAAATTCAAAGTTCTCTGACTTCCTGTTTCCTTCCTTTGTCAGTCCTGATACTACATGTCCCATCATCCTTTGAGCCTCTGTAGTTTCAGGGTGGACTATGGGGTCACTTGTAGCAGCTGTGGGAGTTGATTTGTGCGGGTCTAAGGGTTACTGTGGGTGTTTCTGGGTCTTCATGTGGGTGGTGAAAGGAGAGGAATGGAATTGTGTTATCCCTGTCCAAACTCCATTCCTCTCTGCAGTGAATAGGGAACAAGCAGGAAATGAAAGTGATTCTAAAGGCAATTTTTTATTTTTTTTAAATAACAAACATGTCATACTTACAGTACCTGCTCTATGTAATGGTTTATTATACTTACCTGCTCTGTGAATTTTTTTTGCAGAGAACTGCCGCATACTAAGAGGGCACTCATGCATGCTTGCATCACACAATCCACACAGAAAATGCATGGCTATGCCCACCAAACACGCATCACTCTCACGGGGTCATTTAGGCTGGGTTTGCATCTGCGTGTTTCTGAATGCATGGCAACTTTCACAGAAAACACAGGATTTGCTGTGCGTTTCTAAAATGCGTGGCAATGAAGGTCGCACTTTCATTACTATTTAGGCTGCTTTCTCATTTGCGCATTACAATCTGCAAGAAAAGGCATGCTTTGCCGTATGTTTCGAAAACACGTGGCAATGCGCATCACATTTGTGTTACCATTAGTTTGCTTCTGCCTGTTTCCAAATACACATCAACCTGCAACAAAAAATGCACTCTTTGCCGTGTGTTTCAAAAATGCGTAGCAATCTATGTCATGCTTGCGTTACCATTTAGGCTGCATTCTCATTCTCGTTTCCGAATGCAACCAGCACAGAAAAACATGCACTTTGTCGTATGTTTCAAAAAAAATAGCAATGCCTTCATGGCAACCTGCACAAAAATGTGCACTTTGTTGTGCATTTTGAAAACGCATGGCAATGTGCATCAGGCTTGTGTTACCTTATGTTTGCATCTGCTCATTTCAGAATGCACAGCAACTCGCAAAAAAAAAAGCACGGTGAACATTTTGAAAATGTGTGTCAATTTGTTGCTTGCTTGCATTATCATTTGTTTGTTGTTTCGGAGCACACGGCAAACTTTAAAAACGTTGCGGAAGTGCACGTCATGCTTGAATTATTATTTACTCGCATCTCCACATTTCTTAATGCATTTGCAAGGCGCAAGAAAATGTATATCTTTCCGTGAGTTTGGGAAACGCGTGGCAATGCGAGGTGCACTTGCATTACCATTTGTTCGCATCTGCCGGTTTCCAAACGCACAGCAAGCCACAAAAAAACGCATGCTTTGCCATGTGTTTTGAAAATGCGTAGCAATGTGCATCACGCTGGCATTACCATATAGGCTGCATTCGCATCTGCGCATTTCCAAACGAGCGGCATCCTGCACAGAACATGTGTGCTTTGCTGTGCATTTCGATAATGTGTGGCGATGCGTGTCGTGCTTGGGTTACCATTCATTAACATCTGCATGTTTCAGAACGCAGGACAATCCACAAGAAAAATCACGCATTTTCTGTGTAATAGTCTGTAATATTCGTGCTGGAAGTCACGTGACTTTCATGTGGTGGTAGTGTGAATCAGGGCAGTCTATTCACTCCCTCCTAGAATCAGCACAGCAATCTTTCCCAGCAGGCTGTGTATGTGTGTGTATGAAAGGGTTTCCTTTTTGAATAATACTGTGATCTGTGAGGCAGGACTTGGGAGGTTTGGGCTCTTCCTGTAGGTGTAATGGAGTGGGACTGAATGCTAATAAGGATGTTATCCATCCCATCCACAATCAGACCTGTGAAGGAAGTTACATCATTTGCAGAGTCTGAAATACTACAGAGGGGAGTGTTTTAGGCTGGACACTGCAGGAAGTGGCTGTGGAAGTGACACAGTCTACAGTATAGCAGGCTATACAGAGGGACACATGATACAAAGCCACAACTAAACCCAGAAATCAGGGGATCTGCAGACAACAGAGAAACATAGAACAGTTGTCAGAGAACCGTTCGTAGAAAGATTGGCACATCTGCAAATGCCCATCGAAGCCGAAGATTGGCACTTAGAAATTTGCCAATGCTAATGCGCATGCGCGCACGCAATGCACGACAGCTGCTGGCACCCAGTAGCCTATTTAAAGCCAGCAGCATGTTCCACCAGTTGCTGGATGATCTTCAGCTCCCCTGTGTTTTCCTGTTATTGATATTATTGAATTTCCTGTTACCAACCCGGCTTGCCTTTGACCTGTCTTGTGTCCATTTCCGGCTTTGACCCTTGGCTTGTACCAGTGACCCTGCTTCTGCCTGCTGCTCCGTGCTTGACCCCTGGCTTGCTCTTCTTTTAAAAAAAACTGGCTGATCCTGCCTGTTTCTGTGTCCGCCTCTGTGTGCTAACCACGGTAATCATGGCTGCTAATCCCTGATTGTTGTGGTCAGGTTACGTGCCTCCGTCACTTCGCTGCTCCCCTCTCTCTCTCTCTCCCCCCACCTCTGTGCCTGTCAGCTTCCTGTGTCTTTCCTCCCCCCCTTCTGCCACTATTAGTAGCTGGCACTAAAGGTAAAGAAATATTACAGCCAGCCCCACTGTTCTATTAATCATTGTTTTTAAAAAACAATGCCTGTAAATACATAGATCAGAAGAATAGAGTGGTTGGAGCGGAGGTAAAGTGACCGGCCAGGAGAGATCTCAGATAAGGTATATACAGGCATCGTTTTAAAAAAACATGTACACGGTGTAGGATAGATTAATAGAACACAGGGGCTGGCTGTAATTTTTGTTTACCTTTACAACCACTTTAACATTGATCTAATGAGAGCCCCCCTAGTGACTGATTTATACATCTGCGTATTTAGTGTTTTAACCACTTCAGCTCCTGAAGGTTTACCCCCCTTCATGACCAGGTCATTTTTTGCGATATGGCACTGCGCTATTTTAACTGACAATTGCGCGGCCATGCGACACTGTACCTGTTATGGACACTGGCTGCAGGGACCTTTTTATGCCCACATTTACCCTGGTATTTGTTATTGCTATATTTCTTTTTTCGTTACATTTTTGAGGGACTGTTTTCTTGTATTTGCCCTAAGGACTATTCCTGGCCTGTTTGATTCTGAACATGTTCATTGAAAGAGCTGGTCATATTTGCCTCTGTTCCATGTTCTTCAATGTAAGAGACGGACAGTCTGTTTCTGGTGGTGTCCGGCTATTTTCTGTATATTGAGGTGTTATGTGTTTACTGCTAAGCATGTCTGTCCCATTGTTAACTGTTAATTAACTCACCTATTGTTTCTGTCCAGATGGTTAGTTGATTGGCTCAGGTTGATTGTGTTTCTGTGTACAATTTCATCTGCATATGATAATGTAATCAGGCACCTGACCTGGTGTAGTATATATTTGTGTGAGTTTGTTCAATAAATGTTCCATGGCTACAATATCTGATGTCTCGACAGGTGTCTGGGTGGCCTAAGGGATCTTGGATCGTGCTCGTACCAGGCAATGGAAGCTTATACGGCGGACATTCTCTTCTTGAGTACGGGGGTCCGTCACAGTACCCAAATAAAATGTACTTCCTATATTTCCCACAAATAGAGCTTTCTTTTCCCTCTCTGCAGCAAAGATCAACCTCTGGTTCCCTTAGCCCGTGTGCCTGGACCACCTTCACTCTCTGACAGGGGGAGAGACAGCCGTCACCTCCTCCTGGGACTGATGCTCCCGCCAACAGACGCTCTGTCACATGCTCCCCACAGATTTATATCCAATCCCAGGGTGCATTGCGGTAAACCCCGCCCACTGGGACAGTCATAAACCCTGGTGTGCTATTGGTTAGGTTTCCTCCACTGACCAACAAGATCCCTCATTGGACACAGTGGGGAGACTCCCCAGACTCAACAGACACACCTGGAAACATGTGACAGCTAGCTAACAATTCAAGCCCCCCCTGATAAGCAGACAGGGCCACATATACATTTTCCTAGCACCTACCTAGGAGGGTGCTACATATATTTAACTTTTTTTATGTTAAAATAAAAAATACAATTTGTACATATACTTTTTCTAGCTCTTTTTTTTTTTTCTTTAGAAAACATAAAAATATGTAGTCACTGAACATATACTGCATTTCACCCTTAATAAAATAGCTATGTGGCTAACCGCCTTAGTGTTTTTTATGTGAATGGCGCAAGTTGTGCACATGTTTTTCTCTTTCTTTTGAAATTAATTTGATATCACCCATGTCCCGACGTAGGTTTCAGCGCCAAGAACAGTTAACGGATCCCATCAGTATAGTATGACTGGACCAGGAGTTGCTGAATTCAGCTTTCCAGCTCTGTGGAAAATGTAGCTTCGTGTAAATAACTTATTTTATATGACTATACAAATGACCGTTGTGCAAACTTTCTCATTTTCTGACATAGTCAGCAGGTACATACATTTCAATATTTACAGAGGGAAATACAGGTATTTCTTTTAGCTTATCAAACCCAGACAAGCTGACTAATGAAAATACTATAAAAACATAAATGTATGGAGACGTGTCCATACAACTACATACAGTAAGACAAAAACAATGTGAAAATAGAGTAACCAAAGTAATTAAACACTAGTCAAGCTTTTATTGATTGTTATATAAATGACTGCTCGGACTGCATTATTAAAACATAAAACTGTATCAAACTGTATCAGAGAACCACAAATTGAAAATGCTATTTATTCATTGTTAATGTTCACAGCAAACTCACCCATCTATCCATGTCTCTCTGCTGGTTTTAAAAACACTTCTTAGCATTTCTAGCTGTCGCCATCTTGAATAATGACAGATGATTCATGTAGCACTTACTGTACATCCTAGAATCCATGTGCCCTTAGCTCAGGCATGCAGGCAGGAGGGTGAGCTTAGCTGAGAAAGCCCCTCATCCTCTCCTCTAGATGAAAGAAAATAATGCCCATGAATTCTAGGCCAGAACCCAGGAAGAAACTAAAGAAATGTAAAACATTTTTTAAAAATAAGTGAATATTTTATACCTTCCAATTGGATTTGGAATCAAACATGTCTGACCTTATCCCTACTGGCAACCCTAACACATTCCAGTTTTCTGGTGTGTTATGCTGGGGTAAAATATGTGTTGTTAGCATATCTGTTTTGCATTATGTGGTGGATATTGAGTTTTTACCATGAAAAAATAGGTGTATATGATAATAGTGTAGCCAGTGGGGCAGGCATAAAGCTCCCTTTCTGGGCAAAGGCAAAATAAAGGCAAATTTTTCAGAGTTATCAATGTGGAATAACAAGTCCCAGCATGTTCGGAAGCTATGCTCCTTAAACTTTTATTGCCCACTCTGAATTTGCTAGTCCTGGACTGGAAGAAGGGGGAGTCGTTGAGACAGGAATTGTGGTCGATATGGTTTCACTGAGAACAAGCAGTAGTCCCCAGGGAGCTATGTGGCCTGGAAAGAGCAGTGGAGGAGAATTCAGGGGGCTGCTCAGGGAGGATTGGGCATTTGGCGCCAGATCGGGGAAGGAAAGTGACATCCAGGGAGAGTGCTGAGCCCCAGGCCACTCTCCCACCAGTGTGGCCTACTCATCATCTGCACCTACAGTCTCACAGAGTGGGTCAGGCAGTCATTATCTGCAACTACAGCCATACTGCACCACAAACCCAAGCGAGACTCTAATAACATAGTTTGTCAGTAGGCTTCTCAGACACTACCAATCTTACACTGTACACCACTGAGAAGTGCCATACTACTTGTCCTGGGTTACTCTACTCACTCAGATCCACCAAACTTAAACTTTGTTTAAGTTCCTCCTGCCAGAACTCTTCATCAAGACTCCAGTTCCTTAAACTGGGGTTATCAGGAAACCTTTTAGCATCATTAGCAGTGCACCACCATATGGGCCCCAACCAAGCCGGCAGAAACAACTATATTTTTTTACTTTTTCTCAGAGTTTATTTCTCTCTGCTTTACAATATTTCCAAAGACTTTAGCCATTTTCTCTTACTTGTACACTCTCATGTATGATTTTTACCTATACGTAAGCCTATAATAAGGCTTACCTATAGATATTGTAAATATCTCCTAAACATGCACCGTTTAGGGGATATTTACTTTAGATGCAGCCGGCGATATCACAGGTGCATGCGCTCTAAAGGAACAGCATACCCATGCCATTCCTTCAAGGCTGTGCCATAAATAGCGACTCTGGTGCACATGCATGGGAGTGACGTCATAGCCGGCTCCGCCATTTAGATAGCTGAAGCCTGCGAATCCCAGAAAAAGACTGGGTGAAGATAGAAAATACTTTAGCGGTGACAGCATGGAGGGCTTTGTTTTCAGGTAAATCTGTCATAATGTGCTAGCATGTGATTCATACTAGCACATTATGACTTAAACTGCCCGGGGCCCGAATTTTTTGGATGTGGTTTACTACCACTTTGAGTCCTGTAGGCAGACTTGGACCTAGCAAGTCAACCCAGGGCCTAAGGCAGCAAAGCATCCAGGGGTTTATATTTTCCGTTTCCTGCTGCTCTAATGTGACACTGGGTGACTCTGTTACAGTTTACTTTAAGCTAGTAAAATATGGACCCATTTACTTAAAGAGTTGTTTCTTCCACCCAACTGTGGTATAGAAGTACTCTGTGTAGGAATTTATGTTCTGTTATCTTGGTTACAGTTTGTATTACCCTATCTCATTTAACCGATTCACTACCAATACAGACCGTGTTTGATCAGTCTGGTGTGGCCGATTCAACAGAGGGGGGGGGGTGTCAGAGTGGTATGGGGAGGGACCAGGGGAGGACTGGGCCAGGGGGCAGGGGGGCAACTGCCCCCCGGACCACTCTGGTGTCCTGTAAAAAGGCTGCACCGCTTCTGCCACAGACATGCCCACAGGATTCCTGGTGAAGAGAAGTAAAAAGTCTCCACTGCTGACCTACTGAGTGTGGGATGAAGACAAGGACAGAGTGCTGTCTCCCCCCCAGAATGGATGGTGTAAACTGTCTCTGAGCAGAGGCCGGTTCCATGCCCCACTGGAGACTCTACTCCCCCAGCCAGCCCCAACCGAGCTGTCCCAGCTCCCCCAACCACACCCTGCTGGCCAGGTTGGGAACACGGATTCTGCCAGCAGGTAGAGAGCACCTGGAGTGTAGCTTCAGCCTGGAACGGGGGTCAGGAGGAGAACACGAAGAGGGAGAGTGGGAAGGGGACTGAGGCACTGCACCATGGGCCTCTGGTTTGCATTTGCACCCTGGGCTGAAAGTTGCTAGTCTGCCCCTGGGAGGGACCCACTATGTTAAGAAAGGGTCTAAGTTTCAGAGGCCTCATCAAACCAGCTGCTCCATAGGGAGTGTGCTACAGTAGTACTAATTTGTATCCAAACCATGGTTTCTTGGTAAGTAAGTATGCATTTTTTTCTCTGTTTTTAATGGTATTCTATACATAGCATATAAAGTCTAGTGAGCACAGGCTTTTCAGATCAGTTAAAGACAATGTGCGATCAGTTATTGTGAATGCGAGTTCATGGCAAACATGTGGTAGACTTATAGCAAACTGAACACATAATAAAGTTATGCAAATTATGCATACACATGTTAGACAAAATGGTAAAATGCACCTCAAACATTCGAGCCCCAAATATGCTGTTGTGGTTTTCATTAGGAAAGAAACATTTGCTGTTTCACTGACCTGGTTGTTGAATTTGGTAGTTGGTGAACTCTTTCTTGCCTTGAAGGTCTGGAACATTTTTTTTTCTACTTTCTGTTCTGTAGAGGCCCCCCCCCCCCCCCCCTCCTTGGCATTAAAAAAAAAATCTCTGTATCATAAATATAGAGGTCAGGGATTTGTACAGAACAGAACTAAACAAAGAGGGAACCTATAAGTGATGAGGTTTCAACAAGAGAAGCCCTAGTAACCTACCCTCTCACTAATATAAAGTGGGGCTCTATGGGCAAAACATGATGCAAATAAAAATTGGCAAACCAGTGGAGTAGCCTGAAGGACCATATCTAATGAGCCTCCAGGGAATGGATACAAAAATAAGCACCAAGAGCAAACTCTAAAAAAATGTAATAAAATTGTATTAGATACAAAAATATCAATGTCAAAAAATATATATAAATTAAAACTGGAACCACCCACCATCACCAATAAAAATGACAACATTGTCTAGAACAAAACCAAAAGGTGCACCGGATGCCACACTCACAGGTATACAGTATGATCATCCCAATTATACCCAAACAGCATATGAACAATGGGGGAACGTGTACATAAAGACCACCTAAAATGGGCAACAGGTCATGGATAAATAATTAACCCATTGACACAAGTGCAGGTCAATATGGGTGTGATGGAACCGACCCACACTGTGCTTTAGTGCTTCCATCAGTATATCGCTTCCTCCAGTCTTAAACATGGATATCAGAAATTATTGCCGCACCATACAAGTCTAGCCGACAACTTAGCTTGTATGAGATTTGGAACTGTTTTTTGAACAAACTCACACAATATATACCGCACCAGGTCAGGTGAGCCTGATTACATTATCCTTTGCAGATGAAATTGTATACAGAAATATAACATAACTAAGGAACAACCAACACAAACGGTATTCTACTTCTCCCCTAGTAACTAATATATGACAGTGATCTAATTAACATGCTAATTAACTAAGAGCTTAAACCAGCCTGGGTGACCAGACTGGCTGGCAACAAGGCTAAAACAAAGTACATTACACATTATCCTAAGTATAAACCCTGAACACCTTTTTAAAACGGATGATAGCAGGAGACCCCAATAACAGACTGTACAGCTTCTACCTACAATAGTCTGTTTCATCTATCTGATACAGTGGAATTAAAGTATCATAGATTTCTTGAGGGATGTTTTGGATAAATATTACTGTCTCATTTGAAGTAATCCAAACCATATTCTCAGGGTCCATTAAGTATTTGTCCACCATTTTCTCGGTCACCCTGTGCCCCTAGACACAGGGTGACTTACAAATAAGAGGGACTTGGGGCGCTGAGACAGGGGTTTTTCCAACCTCTCTAAAGTAAGGTGGGTTCTACGGGTCTCCCAACCAAAGTGGTCACAATGGGTCCATCAATTATCTACAACGGCTGCGCCATCAATGTGAGTCCCCGGGTGAATGGAAATACCATAAATGTGGGAACAGAACCTAGTTGGTCTGACTGACCAATTGTAGATGAAACAGAGAATCATGGCAGTAATACTATGTGGACTAATTCCCACTTAGCAATGTTGATAAACGCCACACTTAAGTGAACCATATTATTGCCCCAGTGCGACTAATTGCAATATAGTCATTTAATGAATGGACAGATAATTGGTAAATCGTCAGATCAGCTTGAGACAGATTAAGCAGCAAAGCAAGAGTAGTGTTCGGGTGAGCAGCAGCAAATAGTTAACAGCAGATCGCAGGTATCGGCAACAGAACTAATTTAGCAAGCACGGCACAAGTCAGGAATTTGCACGACAATCAATTTTACTGCATGCTATGCATTTCTTTACAGACAACACCCAGAAAATATGGATGAAATGAACATGCCGCATTTTTTTGTAGAGAAAAGAGAAGGATAAATTTAATATAAGCCTAGATGACCACCGTCTACTCACTTGTAAAGCAAAAGTCAATCTCTTTAACTCACAAAATGCTTAAAGCGTTTGTTACCCTGCCTTTGTTATAGAAAAAATATGCCAATCGGTACCTATATCAGAGCGGCTCCCAGCGATCATGTGACTGCTCGGCTCCCTCTCTTCTCTCTTCCCCTCCTCCCGGCTGGTTTCAGCGGCAGTGCTCGGCCCCACCCACTGGAGCTGTCAGCTGGGCAGAGAAGAGAGCTGAGGAGTCAGCTGAGCGCTGGGAGCCCCTTTGATCTAGGTACAGATCAGCATATTTTTTCAAATAACACAGGCACAGGGACAATTATTATTATATATACTGGAGGTGATGACATAAGTGGCTTGACAACCACTTTAATACTTCACAGTCCCCTTTTTTAGGCCATATATGTCTTTTTATTCAAGTTTTCAGGCTACAAATACACAGGGTCACAGGTTACACGGAAGGCTGAAGACAAAGCAGCACTGATTCTGAGCACTGACCGAGTTTAAATAGTCCATTTGGCACCAGCATCAAGGCACATGTGCGTGCGCGAGTATGCACATGTGCATTAAACAGTGCCCAGTTCCTGGGAGCACGAGAGGGAACATGTATTAGCCTGTGCACAGAAGTCCATCCAGAGGAGTTATCTCATCTATTTGCAAGTCTTTCTTTACAAGCCAGTCTTTGGTAACCCGCAGGCTGTAACTGGCCTGCGGACAATAGTTTGGGGACCATTATTAGTCATAGTCATAGTTAGTGAGGTTGAAAAAAGACATCCGTCCATCCAGTTCAACCTATGATGTATGTGTGTGTGTTTGCTGTTAACCGTACATTGTATATCCCTGAATGTTGTGGTCTTTAAGGTGTCCATCTAACAGTTTTTTGAAACTATCAATGCTCCCTGCTGATACGACTGCTTGTGGAAGAGAATTCCACATCCTTACCGCTCTTACAGTGAAGAACCCCTTACGCACTTTAAGGTTAAACCGCCTTTCCTCTAGTTTTAGTGAGTGGCCACGTGTCTTATTGTATCTCCTTTCACTGAATAGTTTGTTCCTTATGCTAGGATCACCAGTACAATATTTGTACATTGATATCATATCCCCCCTCAATCGTCTCTTCTCCAGAGAGAATAAGGTCAGTGCTTGTAGTCTTTCCTCATAGCTGATGTCCTCCATTCCCCTAATTATTTTTGTTGCCCTTCTCTGGACTCTTTCCAGTTCCAGCACATCCTTCCTGAGGACCAGTGCCCAGAACTGGACAGCATACTCCAGATGTGGCAGGACCAGAGTCTTGTAGAATGGGAGAATAATCTCTTTATTTCTGGAGTGAATCCCCTTTTTTATGCATCCCAGTATTCTGTTGGCTTTGCTTGCAGCGGCTTGGCATTGCATGCCACCGCCAAGCCTGTTGTCTACCAGTACCCCCAGGTCCTTTTCCATCCTAGACTCACCCAGAGGTTCACCCCCTAGTGAGTAGTTTGCTTTCTGGTTTCTGGCCCCCAAGTGCATTACTTTACATTTTTCAACATTAAACCCCATCATGTAGTTGCCCACCCCATTATTTTGTTCAGGTCTGCTTGTAAGGTTTCCACATCCTGCATAGAAGATATTGGCAAGTCTAGTTTAGTATCATCTGCAAATACTGAGATTGTACTAGATATCCCCTCCTCTAGATCATTTATGAATAAATTAAACAGGATTGGTCCCAGGACAGAACCCTGGGGGACCCCGCTTTCCACACCCGCCCAATCCGAGTACTCCCCATTAATCACCCTCTGGACTCTCCCCTGGAGCCAGTTCTCTATCCAGGTACTCACCTTATGGTCCATACCTACCTTCCTTAGTTTGTACAGTAAGCGTTTGTGGGGGAACGGTGTCAAAGGCCTTTGCAAAGTCCAAATACACCACAGGCTTTCCTTTATCTAGGTGGCAGCTCACTTCATCGTAGAAGGTTAATAGATTGGTTTGGCAGGAACGATTTTTCATGAATCCATGCTGATTACTTCCTATACCGTTTTCATTACTAAAGTCTTGTATGTGGTCCCTTAACATCCCCTCCAAAATCTTGCAGACTACAGATGTTAGGCTGACCGGCCTATAGTTACCCGGGATATATCGCGGCCCCTTTTTAAATATTGGTACCTTTTGTTGGCTTTTTTCCAATCAGCTGGCACCATACACGTCTGTAAACTATCCTTAAAGATCAAGAATAATGGTCTGGCAATCACCTGGCTGAGCTCTTTAAGAACCTTCGGGTGCAAGCCATCCGGTCCCAGTGATTTATTTATGTTTCTCTAGTTTAGTTCTAAGTCTATCTTCTGTTAGCCATGGCGGCACTTCCTGAGGTGTGTTTAGTTTGGCCTTACAAGCTGGGTTAGTGTAGCCCCCCGATTCTTCTAATCATTGGCCAAGTTGCAAAGTATACAGCAAATCAGAAAACTTCTTTGGTATTTTTGGTTTTCTTAAATGTAACCAAGCAGCTGGAATACCTATTGCATTACCTGCCCTGGTCTCGTAAAATTATTACAGATACAGCATAGAAAATGCAAGACCTTTACATCAGGGTGCGCAGAGTTCCCCCTGTCATTTTAAGTGGGAATCCCACAGGCTCTGATGTGGTGGTCTCTTTTGTAAGGGAGGGGGGCTCTGGTGACCAGAGACCCCTTTACATCAGGGTCCACTGTGTTCCCTTTTACATCAGGGTCTGCATGTAAGGGGAAACCTTGCAGACTCTGATGTAAAGGGAAACTCTCTGGACTCTGATGTAAGGAAGAACTTTGTGGACTGTGATGTAAAGGGGAACTCTGGAGTCTGATGTAAGGGGGAACTCTGTGAACTCTGATGTAAGAGAGAACTCTGTTGACTGATGTAAAAGAGTTTTGTGTATGTGGGGGGGGGGGGCGCAGTGACCAGAGAAAACCTTTTATCAAAGTTTCCCTTTACACCATAGTCAGCAGCATCCCCCCCTTACACCAGACTCCACAGATTTCTCCTTTACATCAGAGTCTGCAGAGTTCCCATTTGCACTGTGATGTAAAGGGGAACTCTGTGTTGGGTTATATTAACCTGACCGTCATGTAAATGAAGAAATGTTTTGTTTTTTGCCTTTTTGTTATACCTTAAACACATTGCTAATAGCAAGGTTGTAGCTTAAATATTGATATTCACACTGTTTTGCACTGAACTTTTTTAAAGTGTCAGTACAAAAATTTGACTGTCAGTAAATGTGATGTTAGTAAAAAAATGGTGCTTTCAGTAATTGTTGGGTACAGTGGGCAGGCAGCTCTGATTGCCTCCTGACACCTGCGATTAATCCCCACTGAGAGAAAAGGACGGTTGGCTGTTGTAAACACAGCCGACCGTCCTTCTCCATGGGATTATCAGAGCTCATGTGATCCTTCTATATAGGATCACATGTCTCTCTGGTCATTTCAGAAGCCCAACCCATATACAGTTAGAATCACTCCCCTAGGCTTACATTTAACCCCTTTATCACTCACGGGGTTAACCCCTTTCCTGTCAATGGCATTATTACAGTAAGATTGCATATTTTTAGCACTGATTACTGTAGTAATGTCACTGGTACCCCCAAAAGTGTCAAATGTCAGTTAGGGGTCCGATCGGTCCGCCACAATGTCCCGCTAAAAATCGTAGATCGCCACCATTACTTGTAAAAAAAAAAAAAAAAAACACAATAAAAATGACATAAATCTTTCCTGTAGTTAGTAGACGCGATAACTTTTGCGTAAACCAATCAAAATACGCTTATTGTGATTTTTTTTTTTTTTTACCAAAAATATGTAGCAGAAAACAAATTGGCCTAAAATGTTAAATTTTTGATTTTTAGTTTCTTTTTTTTGGGGGGTCCCATAGCAGAATGTGAAAGATACTGTTTTTTTTTTTTTTTTTCAAAATTGTCGCTTTTTTTATAGCGCAAAAAATAAAAATCGCACAGGTGATCAAATACCACCAAAAGAAAGCTCTATCTGTGGGAAAAAAAGGACATAAATTTTGTTTGGGTTCAGCATTGCACGACTGCGCAATTGTCCTTTACGTAGTGCTGAATTGCAAAATTGGTCCTGGTCAGGAAGGGGGTAAAATCTTCCGGGGCTGAAGTGGTTAAAGAATGATTGGCTGAACAAAATTACAAGATACTAAAAGTATATACATTTTAAATGTGTAATGACCTATTTGTTTGTAATGCATCTTGTTGCTTGTTTATCTATATAACCCACACTACTGACTTTAATTCTACCTCGGTGCTTTGTAGCTTATCTTGCTTCCTCTTCTTACCACTAGCTCTGCAGTTAGTGTTTCACTATGCCTCATTACAGTTGGTTTTTTCACTCGCTGACCTACAAAATAAAGTTAAAACGCTTTTCCATACACAAAATGATCACTAACAAGTTAAAGACCCTGACAACTTGGTGGTCCTCTATCACCACATACTTCATGTTCAATGAGCTATGAGGCCTTAGTAAGTTATATAACAACGGCAATGGTAACGCTTGCCCCCTAGCTCCTCCCAGGCGAGTGACGTAGACCTACGTCGTTCTACCTGTACGAGCCAGCCTGCCGCAGTAAATATAACATAAGCGGTCGGGAACTGGTTAATTAACCACTTGCCGACCGCCTAACGTCTATTTACTGCGGCACTCAGCCGCTTACAGCCAAAGCGACGTAGCCCTACGTCGCTCGCCCACGAGTCTGTAGGGGGCAAGCGCGAGCCGCCGGCGGCGCGCTTCCGCCTCCACTTGTTCCCTGGGGAGCCAGCGCGTGTGACCGGCAGCTCCGATGGCCGCCGGCCACTCGCGATCTCCCGCAGATGTAAACACAAGCCGTCTGTCATTCTCCCTGATGTAAGAACAGAGACTATGCGATCCTGCTATATAGGATCGCATGTCTCTGTGGTTACTTCACAAGCCACACCCCTTGACAGTTAGAATCACGCCCCTAGGGACACACTTAACCCCTTGATCACCAATAAAGTTAACCCCTTCCCTGCCAGTGTCATTTTTACAGTAACAGTGTATATTTATAGCACTGATTACTGTAGTAATGTCACTGATACCCCCAAAAGTGTCAAATGTCAGTCAGGGGTCCGATCTGTCCGCTGCAATGTCGCAGTCCCGCAAAAATATTGCAGATCGCCGTAATTACTAGTAAAAAAACAAAAAAAAAAATTACATAAATCTTTCCCGTAGTTAGTAAACGCAATAACTTTTGCGCAAACCAATCAAAACACGCTTATTGCGATATTTTTTTTTTTACCAAAAATATGTAGCAGAAAATAAATTGGCCTAAAATGTTAAATTTTGATTTTTAATTTTTTTTTTGAGAATTTCATATAAAAAAGTGAAAAATACAGTAAACCCCCGCTCCATCGCGGTTGTTTTTGCGGTCCCGGTATATTGCGTTTTTTTTTTTTTTGTAATGTTATTTTACTATATAAATCATTAAAAATGAAATATTTTTGTGTTTTCCATATCTCTTGCTATGTCTCTCAGTATCTTTTTATGTGTTTAAATGAGTTTCTATTGTTTTAAGTGTGTTTAAAGACCTTTAAAATGCTTTTACATGTACAGTGACAGTAAAAAAAAACATCCTACAATGCATTTTAATAGGGTTTTTCTATTTCGCGGATTTTCACTTTTCGCAGTTGGGTCCGAAACGTAACCCCCGCAATGGAGGGGGATTTACTGTATTGTTGTTTTTTCAAAATCGTCGCTTTTTTTGTTTATAGCGCAAAAAATATCGCACAGATGATCAAATACCACCAAAAGAAAGCTCTGTTTGTGTGAAAAAAGACGTCAATTTCATTTGGGTACAGCGTCGTACGACAGCGCAATTGTCCGTTAAAGTCCTGTAGTGCCGTATGGCAAAATAGGGCCTGGTCATTGAGCAGCCAAATTGTGGTTAAGTGGTTAAGTTGGAAGGATTAGAACCATCGTCAAGTCTAAATCACTTTACTGGGCACTTTATGCCTGTGGTAGGTCTCTTGGAGGGAAAATATACAGTATAGCAATAGGGGGTTGGGGTAAGGATTGTTGGTCATGTGAGTTGCAAAGGCCATACATGTGGAGAAGTAGTATTGCACCTAGAGTGGGGTTACCCCTTGGCAGAACCTTGAAATGTTTGGTGTAAATGAGAAGAGGGTGAGAGCATGCTCCTTCAGTGGAAAGGAACAGGCAATTGTAAATCTTCATGTTAATCTTCTGGATATCGGAGAGAGAAGTAAAGGTAAGGGGAAGCAGACAGCTCGGGACAGCTCAGGAGAGGAGGCAGTGGCGACCCATGACAGAGGTTCTGTCTGAGGGGTGAATTGGTGGCTGTATGGTTCACGTCTCTAACTTGCAGGGTCCTTATATTAGGGCCCATTGCATAACAGAGTCCTCCTATGGACTGAGCCTGGGCCACAGTGTATGAGACCTCGTCAAGTATACAGCAGTTTTCCCTCCATGCCTTTGGGGTGAACAAGTAAAATGTATCATTTAACATGTGTAGAAGAGCTGGTGGAGAAAATCCATGCTTAATGAGGTATCCCTCATAATGTCTCTGTAGTCAGTGCCAGGACAGATTTCACTGGCAAGTGAAAAGACTTTATCTCTCTGGTGTGGAGCCCAGGTAAGTAATTTGGCCTCCAGCCATTAAGGGCGCTAATTCACACAAGAAAGTAATAACACCATGTTACCACATGGAGAAAGTGGACATATCAATTATCAGCATGCACTTCCCAGCATGTATTTCTTCACAAAATACTTTGTATTCAATATCAGAGATGTGCATATAGTGTCATTCACAATACACTATGGAAATAAGGGGGATATATCTGTTTCTATGCATTTGTATGACTCAGATCATATCAGAACAGGGCTCCATGTAAGCATTTGACTATTCAATGGCTTATTTAGGTTCGGTGATTTGATATTGGGGATCTTTTTAAATTGGTTTTAACCACTTCTGGAAAGGAAGGTTTTCCCCATTAATGACCAGGCCATTTTATGCGATACGGCACTGCGATACTTTAACTGACAATTGCACGGTCGTGCGATGCTGTACCCAAATAAAATGAATGTCCTTTTTTCCCACAAATAGAGCTTTCTTTTGGTGGTATTTGATCACCTCTGCAATTTAAATTTTTTGCGCCATAAACAAAAAAAGAGCGACAATTCTGAAATTCTGAAAAAAAAAAAACAATTTTTTACTTTCTGCTATAAACATTCCCAATAAAAAAAATAAAAAAATGGTTTAGTCCAATATGTATTCTGCTACATATTTTTGGTAAAAATCCCAATAAGTGTATATTGATTGGTTTGTGCAAAAGTTATCACATCTACAAACTGGGGGGATACATTTAGGTCTTTTTTTTTTTTTTTTTTTTTTACTAGTAATGGCGGCGATCAGCGATTTTTAGCGGGACTGCGACATTGTGGCAGACAGATCAGACACTTTTGAGAGGACCAGTGACATTACTACAGTAATCAGTGCTAAAAATAAGCACTGTTACTATACTAATGACACTGGCAGGGAAGGAGTTAACACGAGGGGAGATCAAAGGGTTAAGTGTCACTAGGGGGTGCTTTCTAACTGTGTTGGGGTTGTATTCACTGAATGAACACCAAGCCCTGTGTTCCTAAATAAGAGCAACACAGGATCTCTGTGTTCATTACTGACAGAACAGCGGTCTGCCGTGTTTACAACAGCAGACCGCCGTTCTGTCTCCATGGGGAGCGATTGCGGGTGCCCGGCGGCAATCGCGGCTGCCAGACCCGCTGATTGGCTCCCCCTGTAGCCAATCGGCATGTGCGCGCCCCTCTGGCGGTGCACCCACGCCCCCACTGGGGGTCCCGAGAAATGACGTACAGTTACATCGTTTTGTGGGACAGAGCCAACGTGCTGCAGTATATGTACTGCTGGCGGTTGGCAAGTGGTTAATCATTGTGATGTTTGGGTTGTGTAATTTTTTTTTTTTTTTTTTTTTTAACAAACATAGGGTTGTATAATTTTAATAAAGCCAAATTCTCTAGATCTCAATCCAATGGAGCATCTGTGGGATTTGCTGGAAAAGCAAGTCCAATCCATGGAGGCCAACCTCGCAACTTACAGGACTTAGAGAATCTTCTACTAACAGGTTGGTGCCAGATATCACAGCAAACCTTTTAGAGCTCTAGTGGTGTCCATGCCTCAATGGATCAGAGCTGTGTTGGCAGCAAAAGGCGCTGTTTTGGTGGCAAAAGAGAGACCTACTCAATATTAAAGCGGTGTTCCAGCCTCCTCCTCCAAAAATTAAGTCAGCAGCTGCACATACTGTCGCTGCTGTCTTTTAATATTAGGACAATTACCTGTCATGGAGTCCAGTGATGTCGGCATCCCAGCCAATGTTTCCATTGACTGTTGGGTACTGCTGCCGCCGCCATTGCCGGTAAGGGAACCCGGCAATGAAGCCTTGTGGTTTCACAGGCGGGTCCCTTCTGCGCATGTGCGAAGCGCGCTTCGCACATTTGGATTGGCTTGGCGGCGGGGGCCAAACTTCCGAGGGACAGCACCGCAGCGCCGTCTCCCAGAAGTGGGGAAGGGTACCTGTCAAAAACCCTCCCCCCCTGAAAGGTGCCAAATGTGGCACCGGAGGGGGGGGAAGGAAGCAAATGAGCGGAAGTTTCACTTTTGGGTGGAACTCCGCTTTAAGTGGCTGGTCCTAACAATATGGCTGACCAGTCTATATACAGTATTATGCAAGCTTTTTAATACTCTTTGCATCTTCCTGAAATCTGTTCTCAATATTTTTGTTCTGATATCACAGCGAAGGAAGTTAAGGAAAATCTTCCTGCAGGGGGTCACAGACAGCTATGAACTGCTGACAACTGTTCTAATTCTTCTTAATGTTGTCTAGTGTCAGTCGTGAAACCTAAAGCTGACAATTTCAAACACCGTTCTGGAATCAATTTTAGTTGTGTAAGAAAAGGGATATTTTAGACAACCCTGGTTCTTCAAAGCTTTCAGAAAGAAATTCCTGTCCTTCCAGTATACTACAGTGATATGTGTTTTGGGAATTTATATCCCACAGCTTAAAATAAATCATCTACCACTAAACCTCCCCCCTTCTGTGGTCCATTAGACTTGGTGTGGTGAAGCTTTGAAACCTCCCCCTTGCCCTAATGTCTTTCCAGATGTAACTGACATTTGACAAAGGTAAGGAATAAGACCTGCTGTAGCTGGGGCATATTCTAACTCAGTTTGGTGATTTCACAAGTAGTTCAAGCAGTGCTAATGTAGAAGGGTCACTTGTAGTCTCTCTTAGAAGCCTGTATTACAGGGTGACATTGCAGGAACATAGTTAGGGAACAAAGACAGGGCATGGTCACCATTCAACAGGAAGTGCCTGAAGAAGGACTTTTATGGCAGGATCAGTATCAACACTCAGTTCAAATAGATGCCTTGGTGCTCCACACTAACAGGTAATCCACAAACAAGTATAGTAGTCACAAGAAGCACTTCCATAGAGGAACAAAACAGAAACAATGGTGAAGGATCTGGGTGTTCTGATAGATCATAAACGTAATAATGGCATGCACTGCCAAGCTGCGGTTTCCAAAGCGAGCAAAGTCCTTTCTTGTATTAAGAGAGATATCGACTCCAGAGAGAGAGAGAGAGAGATAATTTTACCCCTGTAAAAATCCTTAGTAAACCTAATTTGGAATATGCAGTTCAGTTTGGGCACCAGTTCACAAAAAAGATATGGGGGAATTGGAGAACTTGCAGAGAACGACCAAACTGATAAGAGGCATGGAGGAGCTCAGCTATGAGGAAAGATTAGAGGAACTGAATTTTTTTTCCCCTGCTGGAGCAAATTGGTTTATGCTTTGCTGTTTTGTTTTTTTTTTTTGCCTTCCTCTGTATCAACTGTGGGTATAGGATTGTGTACATATGATTGTATGATTTTTTTATTTATTATAGGATGTATGTAGGATTTTTTTTATTATATTTTTTTCCCTTTTATTGGTTGAACTAGATGGACTTGTGTCTTTTTTTAACCAAACTAACTATGTAACTATGTAAGATAATATTATACTGCTCAGGGTCCCATGGCTGAGTAAAAATTTGACTAGGTAAATGGATGGAAGTATTAATGCTGAGGTCCAGCCTGGTGTTAAAGACTACCATCTACAATTGGTTAAATATCACCACCATCTACAATTGGTTAAATATCACCAAGATATTCAAAGGAAAAAGTTTGACCGCACTCAGGAGTAGATAAACTTGAAGTGTTTATTCCCATAAACTAGAAACACAAGTGCATCACACAGACATGGGGCAGGTTGATGCGTTTCACGACTCTATTGGTCGCTTAATGGTTATGAGTAAGCGACCAATAGAGCCGTGAAACGCGTCAACCTGCCCCATGTCTGTGTGATGAACTTGTGTTTCTAGTTTATCTACTCCTGAGTGTGGTCAAACTTTTTCCTTTGAATATCTGACTACTGGACGGCGGATCCGACCGGGACCTGAGTGCTTTGCCTCACCTGAGCGGCTGATTTCTGTGTTGCTTAAATATCACCAAGCTCAGGGCAATTGGTGGTAATTTATCCAAGTCAAAAAAAGTCAAGAAGACCAGGGGGGTGTTAGGGTGAATGGGGAGGGGTGGAAAGACTGGCAAGCAACTGAACTAAAGTTAGAAAAAAGTAGAAGGATAAAATGGAAGGCAAAGAATGGGTGGTGAGCAACAGGAAAAAGAAGTGGTTAGGGAAAGGATGTAAAATGAATGCCAAAAAGGCTGGGATGGTAGGAACGGACTGGATAAAGGAACACAGAGAAACAATAAAAAAAGGGGGCAATATACAGATGACTAAATAAGATCACAGCTGCCAGCAAGAAATGAGAAATAAAGGGTGCTTATTGAGATGGAAGGTAAAAAAGGTGGTTAGAAAAATTAAGGATAATAGAGCATGTTGGGTCTAAGAATAATAAAAACCAAAGGGTGGGATTGAAATTGAAGGAGTTGGATGCAGAAGTCTGAAACCGGGTATAGAGTGTAGGATATGGGTTGACTTGTGACACTGGGAATACAAGGAACAATTCATAAAACACAAAGTAATCCTACACAGAGGTTTAATCATTTGCTGACCCACAAAAGAAAATATACTGCAGCGGGGCGGCACGTTCAGGCACAATCACGTACATGTACGTCATTGTGACTGCTCGGGCCTAGGAGGGTGCTGTGTCCCCCGTGACCACTGTGTCCACCAGACACAGCGGACTGCGGCTCACAGTACTGGGGGTCATGTATATTTTTTTATTTTTTATTTTTTTTTTTTTGGATATCGTGAATATCGTTGTTTTTTTTTTTTTTTTTTTTTTTAATGTTGGATCTTTTTTCATTTATATAAAAAAAAATAAAAAGCACAGTGGTGATCAAATACCATTAAAAAATGATCTCTATTTGTGTGAAAAAATGATATAAATTTCATTTGTGAACAGTGTTGCATGCCCGCACAATTGCAGTACTGAATAGCAGAGTCTAGTCTAGTCATAAAGGGGATAAAATCTTCCAGAGCTTAAGTGGTTAACTGAATAAACATGGCAACCTTGGAGGCTAATTATAACTTAGTATTAGTACGTATTAGTAAAGAGGATCAGCCTAATCCACAGCAATTCAAACACTTTAAACACACTGATACATATACAAATAAAATTGCGAAACTGCAGATTAACCTTGATATAAGACATTGTAGGTGAACAACCCCTAGTAAACCAAAGTTAAACTACTGAATGTTTTTACTGTATATGAAAAAATGAAAGGATTGAAAAGATGACAATTAACAATCATCCTTTGGATAGCTAAGTACCTACCGTGGGTGGATATTCACTACCAATGGACTTTAAAGTGAATGTACCAAAGACAGTTACAACTGCAAAAATTAAAAATTGCATCATTGAGTCCATCAGAAGTGCAGAGCACAAAATTGCAGAATTTAGAGAATCAGTCATTAATGACTGCTCAGTGGTAGTCTATCTCAGACACCTAGGGTTATGCTGTGAAGCGCCACTCATGCATGCGCAGTAGGAAACCGGCTCTGAAGCCTGAAGGCTTCACTCCCGGTTTCCCTTACTTACATTGCCGGCACCTGCACCCAAAACCGATTGATAAATAGGCTCGGGGTATCAACATCACAGGATCCCTGGACAGGTAAGTGTCCTTATATTAGAAGGCAGCAGCTACAGTATTTGTAGCTGCTGACTTTTGTTTTTTATTTCCAGACTAGAGCTCCTTTTAAACAGCTGATGAATGCCAGCAATAAAAAAATTCTGAATAAAAGCAGTGGGGGGGGGGGGTGGGGGCGGGGCTTCCCCCTAGCCATACCAGTCCCTTCATGTCTGGTATGGATTTTAAGGGAAACTTCATGGCGAGCGAATCCCCCCCCCCCCCCGGTCCATACCAAGCCACATGCCCTCAACAGGGGGGGGTGCTATGGGCAGGGGGGTTTTAGAAACCAATTGCACAAGTCTAATCCTTAATAGCCTATGGCAAAGGATTGAGTATAGCCTGAGAAGGCGGTAGGCACCAGTCATGCTATTTAGGTAATGGAGAAAAGCTGGTGTACAAGAAGGGTATTCTTACCATATGGTGAACATGGTTTCAATATAGTGCTTGTAGGTGTTTCAGATATTCTCCAAAAATGAACAAAAGAGAACAACATTATATAATGAACAAAATAATTAACAGCCCAATAGTATACACTTGCCACTTTTTACAGAATTATAAAATATACCATTGTTAGGAAAACCACACTAAGATAACCCAAGCCAAGAAGGTTACATAACTGATCTGTCACGTCTTACAATTTAGACCTAATATAGTGTAATACACACTCTATGACAAAGGGTAACAATTAACTTAAGAATCATCCAGGATTTCTGAAAGCTTTGTTGAGCCTTGGAAGGTTTAACAGCATTTCCAGGCTGCGTCACTCTCCAGCAGGCAAAGCACCCTGCAACTTTCTCCTCCAGCCCCCATATACCCCTCTCAGCCCCCTGCTGGTCACTCTCCCTACCAGGATTTGGCTGGGGCTGTATACATGAACTGCTCAGGCTCCACCTTCTGCACTAACTATGTTTCAGAGCTTTCTGGAAAGACAGGGGGAGACAGGCAAGCCTGCAGCTGCAGAACCCAGAGTAGACAAAGCACAATCCACAAGCTCCACTGGCTACAGCAGAGCCCAAATGACTAAATGTGCCTCTTACTAGTGTAGCACCCTCTAGTGTGCTAGAATAGGTGTACATAGTTAGCTGTAGTGTAGGTAAATTTGGCTTGGCTGAGAGCCAGGCCTGGGTTTAATCTGGGTCAGGGATGAGTGACTCAAGGAGGCTGGATGACTTGGCAAGCAGCATCTCTGGTGACTCCCCCTGGTTTCTGAAACCTTGGAGAAGCTTCAAGTAGTAGAGGGTGGAGTCTAAGAGGAGCTGCTTGGAGTATTGTTAGGGCCCCAGCCAATCCCTGGCAGGCGGCAGGCCCCCTTATAAGACCTCATTAGTCATTCCAGCAGGAGCAGTCGGCTGGAATATGGAGAAGGAGTGCTGAGGAGGCTGTCGGTGGCCCTTGAGAGAGCCCCCTAGTCTAACCTCAGTCCTGGGGCTCGGGTGCTGAAAGGACCCTCTACAACTCAAAGGAATCCTTCCTGGAGGCACAGGAGCAAGAATAGGACACCAGGAGCAGTCCAGCATTCCTAGGAGTTCTCCAGAGAAGTCAGCCGGATGGGCTGGTGAGTAAGAAGTCTGGGAGGACTGTGGAGAGAGAGAGAGAGAGAGAGAGTCAGACTGGGAGGACTGTGGAGAGGTAGCCAGGCTCGCTGGCAGTGCCTAAAGAGGTGGTGCTGGCATCAGTAGCCACAGGGATGTAAGCTGGGCACTGGACTTTGCTACACAACCAAGGGGCCTGGGGTTCCTGCCTGTAAAGGGTCTTTCTGCAAGCAAGTGTGCTGGAGGAAGGGAGAGGTGTATATAGACTGTACATAGGAGAAGTTTCCCCTGAAGTTATCTAAAGTATCTAAATGGATACACGGAGATGCAGCTCGGCTCAGGTGCGCCCTTGCAAGTTGCTTGCTTTGGGGTCACTCAACAGGAGAGCCATGGAGCTCTAGCCAGGGACCCGAAAAGCGGAGGATCCGAGCTGCTCTGTGCAAAACCACTGCACAGAGGAGGTAAGTATATGTTTGTTATTTTAATAGGAAAAAAAAAGACTTTACAATCACTTTACCTTGGTTCCTTAAACTATTATGACCATGTGATAAATTATTAATCAGACCCAATGAATTTTAAAAATGCTCAATTATCAGAAATAAAGTGCAAAAATAAATATTCATTCAATTACATAAAGGTGCTTATGGTGTTTTCTGTGTTAATAACAAATGTCTAAAAGACGTATTAATTAATAAATGTGCCAATAAAGTGCTCAGTGCAATAATATAAACAGGTAAGTATTTCTGTGTATTGCACAACATAAAATAAAGTGCTCCAATCTATTAAAGGTGCTCAAATGTCCCAAAACAAACAGGAGAATCATAAAGCGGTGATCTTCCTCTTCCAGGTGTCTCAATCTTATTTCTTCCACCTTTACACCGTGTGATCTATGGGGTGCTTCTTAGTGCTCATCCCCTATGGGTGTGCTAAATGCTCACCTCAAACTCTCAAATAGTGCACCTCTTGCTCTATATGAACATTGAACTCCTCTCCTTCTTAACATTGTATAAGGTGGGGGGATGATTGTATGCCTCGCCTTATCTGGATCGGGATGGGTGCCCTCAGGTACTCCCTCGAATCTCGAAATAAGGGGCCAATATAGTGTAGTATTTCCAATCACATATATTTATTCCGCGTTCTGTTCCGTACGTCACTTCCGGTGCTATGCATGTAAATATATGTGATTGGAAATACTTATTTTGGAATTGGAATATTTATTTTTGCACTTTTATTTCTGATAATTGAGCATTTTTAAAATTCATTGGTACATTGCAGTTGTATATTTATATATTCTTTTACTCATAGAGAAGACACTACACAAGATTTATTTAACCCCATCACTGTGCATATTTATTTATTTATGATTGTTGCAATTTCATGTATACAAACCACTATCAAATACACTTATTTATTTAATACACACCATATATTTTCCCTGAAGCGCGGTACTTCCCCCCATCCCTTTCTGTCTTACAACTGTGTGGTTTACAGTAATTGGTACACGCAGCATTAAGGGTATCCCCACTTATACCTCTTAGGACAGCACGAGACGCACACCCATACACACACATATTAATCAGACCCCCCAGAGACAATGGGGGAGATTTACTAAAACTGGAGCATTTAGAATCTGATGCAGCTATGCCAATCAGATTCTAATTCCAGCTTGTTCAATTAAGCTTTGGCAATAAAACCCAGAAGGTGATTGGTTTCTATGCAGAGCTGCAACAGATTTTGCACTCTTCAGTTTTAGTACATAACCCCCAGTGCTCACTGGATGGGGTGAAGAATATTAAAGCATTTAAATAAATGGCAGAACATTTTTTGATGATTTGGTGATGTTGGGCACATTGCCATGGATTTAAAATATTGCATTGTCTAATCCAGTGTTTCTCAACCTTTTTTCAGTCAAGGCACCCTTTAAAAATTATGGACAATCTGGAGGCACCCTTTAAAAATTATGGACAGTCTTGAGGCTCCCTATTCTAAAATGTAAAAACTATTCTAATAGCAACATCCACACATGTGGGAAACCCAACGTTGGAGGTGGTTTTAATCCTCCAAAGTAAATACACGTTTGCAAACTGGTGCTAAATAGTATTCCAATGTTTCTCTTCTCCCTCATTTTTTCTAAATCACTTAGCTAATGTGACCCCAACACTGATGGAGAGGGGCAGGGGACAGTCAAACAAGGATGCTATGCAGGCGACTTACATCCTCCTTATCAATGGTTGTTAGGACTCCGGCAGCTAGAAGGTTGAAATAGTGTGCAATGAAAACCTGTGGCTTTGTGTAAATAAAAGGCAGGCTTTGTATTCAAATTTTGGGCACTTTTTAGGTATTTTGTCAAGGCGCCCCTGAAGAAGTCTCAAGGCACCCCAGGGTGCCTGGGCACCCTGGTTGAAAAAGGCTGGTCTAATCCCTATACCCTCACACATGTCTGCATGCTTGACTGCTCTGGAGGGAGCCTTGACTGTGTTAGTGTCCACACTTTCTTAGTGGATTGTTCACTGGTGCTGGATTGATACACAACTTGTTATGGCTCAAGGAGCTGCTTAGACCCCTTTGATTAAACCTCATTTTAATTGCTATGAGTCAAGGTTCTTTAAATGCTGAACTGTATGATTCGGCAAAAGACTTTGAATATGCCTTACTATATTCCTCTCGTTTTAGTGCCATCCATTCAAGATTCTATGTAGTTCGACATGTTGTATATATGCTAATTAACTTGACATTACTACAGCAAACATATTAAAGGATTAATTTATATTCTAGGTCTTCAGACTGGCAGAAGTTATTAGTTACCCATTGCCGCAGAGTGAATTATACTATACTAGACTTTCTCTGGAAGATGTGGCAGATATCAGTTTAATATTTGGAATCATATTTTCAATTTCACTTTGTTTTTCAAAGTGTAACTAAAGGCAAAACTTTTTTTTTTAGTTTTGGATAGAGTGGAGAAAGATTAGAACTCCTCTCAGTTGTTATTGCTGTCTGTGCCCCATTAAGGAAATTCATTCTCTCTCTCCTGTTTACCGTTATCATTGAAAGTGAAAGTAAGAGAAAATACCAAATTTTGGGTTGTCCCCAGAAAAGTATTTGAGGGTAAATCTTCCAATGGAGACACTAGTTCTGGTGACCTTAATTGGCAGGGATTTCCTCTTACTTCCTGTTTGGCTGTGGGACAGAAAGTGAAGGGAAATCTCCGCAATGGGACACAGATGGCGAAAAAAAAAAAATCCGACAGGGGTTGTAACCTCCTTTGCTCTATCCAAAATGAAAAAAACAACTTTAATTATTTGTAGCCTACTGCTATCAAAGTGAACAATCTTTAAGTTTGTAAACGTACTTTGTGACGATCCAAACTTATTTACTTCCTTGAATTCTGTGACACTTATTTACTATGCCCTGTGGGCAGGCACTGCTGTGTCACACCTGTCACAGGGCCTGCCTTCTGAACTACAGAGGTGCTTAGAGGAGGATTTTTAGGAGGTGGAGTTAGTACAGGAATCACTGTTTGCAGGCAGCAAGGTACCATGGGACATATAGTCCTTAGAAATTGAAGTTAAACACCAGAGAAAAAGCTGCAAAGCATAGAAGGAATCCTGGAAGTTGTGGAAAGAGATGGCCAGCAGACAGGTAGCACTCACTACATAAAAGATTTTTCAAGTATGCATTGGAATTTACTTATTGTTATATTACTATTACAATGCCAATGTTATAAAACAAAAGTATATGCTCTTACCAAAGATTTCCTTTAAAGTGCCCCTGTCTCTACAATAAAAACTGCCAATAATGCTGTACCTGTAAAGGAAGCATATACTTACTTATCTCTTCTGCCGCATGTGCCTCCGAAGGCTGCTCTGATCCTGGAAAATCCTCCTTTGAATTCTTTTGCATGAAGACATTTTTTGGGAGTGTTGATCTCCTGGTCCCCCCCATTGTACTTGCTGCTTCTTCCTATCGACCCCTCATGTCACTACAAGAATATTAGTATTTGTCAGTACTGATGAAGAGTTTGGCTGCAGCAACCAGTGATCACTCAGTTAAGGGCAGGAGAGGTAAGTATGTTATTTCTTGAAATCCATGGCAATTCTTGGGGTTAAAAAGTTAGGAGTGGGCAAGAAGTGCTTCATCATGATCACAGCATTTATGATATGAGTCGTAAGATATCACAGCAGCTCTATAGTGTTAAAAAAATTAGGACGCCATTTTTATATCCATTGCTGGATTTAGACCTTGGGGGGCCCAGGGGCACTTTAAGTTTGGGGGGCCCCTCAACATAGAAATTAAATTACATGACAAAACAAAGTGAAGTGAAATGAATGATAAACCGCATTTGTTCTAAAAAATATATAAGCTAAGTTCCCGAAGAACACACTGATCTGATTCTTTTTCCTGAATTGTATTGACTGTAAGAATACACACATTACACATACAATTGGAACTGGCAAATCATACCTCAGTTATGCATTACACTACACTATTTACAAAAAGTATTTTTTCCTGCACTTAGTATCTGTAAAATGTTTACCTAAAGGCCCATACGCACACGGGCTGAATATCGGGCGGTATCGGCCGGTTCAAAAGAAACCGGCCAACACTCATTCTATGTGTACGGCAGCCGGTCCGACAGAAGCCGTCCAAACGTACGATTGGCTGAGAGCGCTGACCGGTATGTTCTGGTGGGCGGCAGTCCCCCTGTCAGAACACAATAGCTCAGCAGGGAGATTGCTGTACTAACGTTGGATTGTTAGTACAATATATCCTCCTGAACTCTTTAGTTTTTTTCCATTCAGCCCTCTGGGTTGAACAAAAAAAACTGATAGTGTGTACTAAGCTTAACTTATCAAACTGTTTCATCTTGAGGACACTGCTCTCCACAGCCAGAAGGCACAGAGCACTTAGTCTTTCATAGTCATCCTGGTTCTCAGATAATTCTATATCAGTGCCAGAGAGCTACATCAAGAGCTGGAAAGTTATCATCAACCTCTTTATCATGTAATAAAACTGCCCGTTGAGATGAAGTGAGACATGAGAAGAGCTTGGCAAGGGATGTAAATTAGACAATATCCTAAACAAACACACTAATGAAATGTCTAGAGGGGAAATAAGTATAATTTCTTTAGGAAGTCCAGGGCAATTGTCCATTTTGCCCCCTTATAAATCCGACCAGCACTGATTGAATCACCCAAAAATGTAATTATACAGATGCAAGGCTACCATTAAAGAACACAGCTCTGTTGAGGTGTCCTGCTTCTTGCTCTTTGAGTGCCACATTTGAGAACATCATCTATAACAAATTATAAAACACTAGACAAGGTGGCTAATCATACTTATCAGTTGTCCAGTCCTTTGCTGGCAAAGAACTCATAGGACCTAAAGTATAAATGGGCCCTAAGGCAAAGATGATCAAAAAAGGAGATAGCATGCCTAAAGCCTAGTACACACGCAACGATAATCGGCCAACCGATCGTCCGTCTTTTGTCCAGAGTGGTGTTTTGTTGGTTTGAATGTGCCTAGACTGCACACAAATTTTCTCGCCCGACAAAATTCTACTTCAGAAGTGATGTCATGTGTTGGTTTGCTTTCTTTGTGTTCTTTCTTCTCTGAGTATGCCCAGACATGCTCATTAGATTTTTCCCTGTCGAAATATGTACTGACTGCACGAAAATCGGCCGTGTTTTGACAGCGGACAAAAATTTTATAGCCTGCACACCAGATTTTTTTTTAGACCGAAAAGTCGGAGTCGGTTGTCGGAAGCATCATACTAACAAGCCGAAAATCGGCAGATCGGTCGTCGGACGAAAATTCCCTGCCGATTTTCGATGCGTGTGTACGAGGCTTTAATTAAGTCTCACGACGTACACATGACGAGAATATCGGACAAAAGTCCATCCATTTTTTTCTTTTGCATGCTAGTGTTATATGGAAAATGAAGAGGTAACTAAACTTCCAAAAATTCTTGTACGACAGAATACAACTTCAGAAGTGATATGTGTTGTATTGTATTGTAATGTATTCTTTCGTTTCCGAGCATGAGTGGTCTTGCTTTTCCAGGTTTTTTTTCAGACTAATGCTGTACTGATTAAACAAAAATTGTACAATCTGGTATCGTATGAAAAAAAATGTTCACGTCTGTCCCTTTTTAATGCATGGTCTTGATTGGCTTTTGAAAGCTGTGTACTAACGATCAGATTATCGTATGATCGCTTTGAAAGCCATATTTTTCGTCTGTGTGTACTAGTCTTTACAGGTACAAAGTAAAAAATAAACTAGAGTTTTGCTCAGTCAGTCAATCAGTGAATTAATTGGTGATGTAGTCAGTTAATCAGTGCCAGTTTAATTAATCTCAGTCAGTTAACCAGTGAAGGTGATGTGATTTGACTGTGCAATTCTAAAAAACAAACTAGAATGATTGACTAAAAAAAACAGATGAAAAAAGAGTGACTCCACCCAAAATGGAGAAATGGTGGTTTTAGTGGGACTGTGTTTGTTTCCCTGGTTGACATTTTACTTTTCCACCGGTCCATTGTATAAGACAAGATCAAGCTTTTTATGTTTACTTCTTGTTTTAGCTTTTGCATTTTGCTAATCATTGTTCATGGACTAGGAATTTGGGCGCATTTGTCAGCGACAGAACAGATGGAGATTAGTAGTAAGTGGAATGCAATGGGTTTATTGTCAAATTCAAGGCATACAATGTTGCCTGTCCTTTGCCAGTAAATAATGGAGGTCACCTTCAGAACAATGCAGGGATGACACATCTTCTATTTTAATCCGAGGGTTGAAAACCTCATCCTTGCTTGCTATGGCTGCTGCAATTCAGACCTTTTTTTTTTTAATTATTATTATTTTCTTTCTACTTTTCAACCTTTGAATTCAGAATCATATTTCACAGTAGAAAGAAATCCATGAACAGGAACTATCCATTCATGGCAAAAATGTAATCTCATTAGATTACAATTAATTATTAATTATTGCACATTTATTAGATAAATATGTAGCGCTACCCCCACAGGAGCTGCATTGGTAGATTGGGGTCTCTGTTCTTTTGCTTCGACTCAGTAATTGACCTCAGCCCCTATGACACTAGGTTAAGTAAAGAGGATATGGTGCTAATTTTACTAGCACAAATATAAATATCCTGCATACAGTACAGTTTAGTATCAGGAACAAATACCAGAATGATTGGGAATAGAGATATGCATTATATTGTAACAAATTAAAATAGATGGTCATATAGGAACATGTGGAGTATCAAACACAAATCTCCAGACAAAGGAGTTATTATATTGTAGCAGTTTAGAATAAGGATCTAAATGGTTAAATTAATCTATATCTGATCATCTGCCAATCAGCAGTAATGGCAATGGTGATCAGTACAGTGATAACTTTCCTGCGACCAGTAGGCTATACTGCTTGGAGTACACTCTGTATGAACTGCTACGTTAAAGCCTAGTACACATGGCCCGTTTTCAATAAAAACTGCCCTTCAATTGGCCTGCGTGTATGGCAGCCGGACCGACAGAAGCCGACCCCCTGGAAAACCAGCAGCCAACCGACACCTGATCAGCGCTCTCAACTAATGACTGAGAGCGCTGACCCGAGTTTTCTGTCGGGGGCTGTCCCCCCCCATCAGAATACAATAGCACAGTAGGTGAGATCGCTGTACTAACATTGGATTGTTTGTACAGCGGCTCCAATCTGGGCTGTGAGGTTTTTTATTCAACCCAGCTGGAAAAAAAAAAACTACCAGGCTTAAAACCCAGACCTTTCTACAAAGGTACCTCTTATGATGAACAACAAGTAAAGTTCTTGAAGGACAGTTATCTGAGGAGACAGTTATTTGCCCTAGTTCCTCAGCCGGCTAGTGTTCGGGCCCAGGCTTTATGGTAGTGCACATAAATACAGTAAAGTTTGCATGTAGTGGGAAAAGGCTGCTAGTTAGATGTCCAGTCCCTATAAGCTCAGTTCAGCTTTTAGCAGCAACAGGTCAATAGCAGCAATGTTCCCTCACAAGTGCCAGTGACACAGCTGCTTTGGTTGCACTTTCCAGGTATTAGTCTTTTTCTCAATCCACTTCTGGATCCACCCAGTGTGATGCGAGTCCCCAGCCCACTGGATGTCAACCCTCTTTTCTCTCTAGGTCAGACCACAGGCTTGTGTCAGATAGAGGCACACCCCAAATGGATGGATTTTCTCAATGCAGTCCACCCCGCAGAAAGAGGAAGTTGCATTATTGGCAACTCAGGAAAATATAGATCACTCCCCTCCTAACAGTTTCCACCTGGAAACTGTAGTCCAGCCACTCATTGACTTCCACTGCAAAACTCCTTTCTTGGACTACGTATCCCAAAGTTCAATGCAGCAGCAATCAATTCTCCTGAGCTCCTTCCGCTTGTTAGCTTCCCCTGCTGAGTGGAAGTGAATACGTTAACCCATTCAGACTGACAGTCCAAGGGGCACAGAAAGAAACTGCAGCATAGTTTCCTAACTTGCTATCTCTCTCTTGCAAAGAACACGACTACATATATGTGATTCCCAGAGATGTATAGTAACTAAGTAGAACTACTTCACTACTGTACTTAAGTACCGAAAGGCGGTATCTGTACTTTCCTAGAGTAGACTTTTTTTCTCCTACTTCCACTTTTATTTCACTACATTTTTTCAATGCTTTCAATACTTCTACTCCGATATTTTTTTTTTGTGCTGCATAGTTACTCGTTACAATTATAAAAATTACCACTACCAGAACAGGTTTCATGAAGCTCAAAACATGTGTATTATCAGCACATACGAAAATAAAAGCTACTGTATGTATAAATAAAAGCTGCATTTGAAATAATAAAAACCAATATGATGTTCAAACTTTTGACTTCTTTCTTTAATAACTACATAACACAGTACTTGTACTTTTACTTTCAGTACTTGAGCAGCAATTTTTTTTCAAAACTACTGGTACTTTTACTTTCAGTACTTGAGTAGCAAAATTAAAAAAAAAAACTACTTGCAATACTTAAGTACAAAAAATGTTGAATACTTTAGTACTTCTACTCAAGTCACTTTTTGATCGAGCACTTGTACTTTTACTCAAGTATTTGTTTCGAGTACTTTATACAACTCTGGTGATTCCTTAGTAATATTTCATCATCCACCTCAATACTAGTTTTACTGAACCTTCTCTTTTCTTAAATGCAGCCACTTTTGGCTTCCATGGCTCATGACATGTCCATAAGAAGTGTGTGTGAGGTAAGAGATAGCAACTGTCTGTTAATTCATGGACACTCTCTTAAAAATATAGACAAAAACTGTACATCCCTGATCAGATGCAAATCTGAGACACATTTTAAAAATGTGTTTGGTAGGTTCCCTAAATAGTGCGGATGTCTTCATGCCTCACATGCCTCTAAAGTGCAGAGTGTCTAAAAAGTTTGGTAAGGTAAATGGTCTGATATCTCAACGGCAACATGTAGGAGTGCATATGGTGTTTTTTTAGAGACATGTCTAGAAGCACCACCTGGCGTGGAGTACACATAGCCATCAGGGTAGACCCACTGCAGGCAGTCTAAAGTAGTCAGAGTGAGAGATAGGATCACAGGGAAATGGAGCAACAAGTGAACATCAAGTTTTGCTACGAAAAGTTCTGCTACGAATTGGGAAAAATGGCGACAGATGCATGAGATGTTGGTGCAAATGTGCCAGACAGAACTAATGAGCAGAAAATGTTTTTATGACTGGTTCAAACGCTTTCACGACAGTAGGAAGCGACTGAGGATGAGCCACGTTCGGGTTGGCTGTTGACGAACAGAACCCTGATTATGATCGAGCGAGTGCAACAAATGCTGGCACGGGATCGTGACTGACTCTATAATTGATGGCAGAGGAACTAGTCATTAGCACAGACACGGTGCGCACCATTGTCCGCAAAGATTTGGGTAAGCAGAAGATCCGTTCCCGGTTTGTGCTGTACAAGCTGACAGACGAACAGAAAGCAAAATGGATTCAAACCCCCAGAGATTTCATTACCATGTGTGACCAGGATCCATCCTTTCTGAAAACCATAGTCACAGGGAATGAGATCTGGTGCTACCAGTTCCATCCCGAATCAAAGCGGCAATTGATGGGAGAGGTGTTCAATGTGTTCCCCGCGACTTCTATTTGTTTCTCCACCTGAAGAGCATCATGAAAGGCACACGTTATGCGGACGAGGCGGCAATCCAAGAATGTGAGACAGCGGTTCTGCGTTTGATTCCTAAAGAGGCATTTGCTGACAGTTTTCAGAAGCTTTATGAACATTGCCAAAAGTGTGTTAAGGATGGCGATTATTTTGAAGGCCAATAAAGTTAATTTGTTTGTATCTTCTGTTTTGTTTGTTTTCTGATACCATTCAATGGACTTTTTAGACACACCTGGCATATTGAACCTTTAACTTGCCGTCTCAACCAACAGAAGCAAAATGTGCAAATCAAAGCAGTCACTTTATGGTACCATAAAATACAACTACTTATATATTTACATTCATTTACAACCAACATCACCCTACATATGAACTAAGCTAGCAGCTAGCTACCTAATAATTGAGGAGATTGCAAATAATGCCACATGGTGTAATACCCCTGTCTATGCATATACATTTCTGCAAAAGTCAGAATTTGCATAGGCACAGCATGGGGCAAGCCTGCTTTGATCTGCATATATGTTACTTCTGTTGGTTTTATGTAGCTAGAAGTTCACTGAATATTGTCCATAACATTTTGGAAAGTTATCAGAACAGTTATTTATTTATTACAGGTACTTATATAGTGCCATCAATTTCCCTAATGCTTTACATATATTTTGTACATACGTGTCAGTCCCTGCCCTCAGGGAGCTTACAAGCTAAGGTCCCAACTCACATTCATACATATGCATACTAGGGCCAATTTGCCTACCAGCATGTATTTGGAGCATGGGGGGGGGACCCATGCAGGCACTGGGAGAACATGCAAACTCCAGGCAGGTAGTGCCATGGTTGGGAGTCAAACTGATGACCCTAGTGCTGCCATGCAGAAGTGCTAACCACTTAGCCCCTTTGCTGCCCCACGGTTGCAAACGTTTTTGGGTAGCATCTCCACTGGATATCAATTGGCTGCAATATAGCTCAAATATTACATAAACTTTTCAACTTCCACTTGAAACTGACAAGGCAAGATTTGTTCTTTAAAATTAAATCATTGTTTGTATACAGTTGTGACATGTAGGCTTTACTATACTATGTAAACACTGGAACTTGGGTAGCATATCTAGAATTTACATGAATATATCCTGAGATGTGGTTGGCATTGGAGAGGTCCTGAGAGTAAAGCATGGTAAAGAGTAGCCTAAACAGCTCTGAATGGAAAGAGTTGGTGCCAAGTTTTAAACAGGCAGGCTGAAGTTCAGATCTGTAAAGAAAAGCGCACGCAACCTCGGGCAATAACGCTTTAATAAAGGACAATAAAACAGTACATTGGAATTGCACTCACACTTTTCCTTTAAGACAATCGCTTTACAGCATTCCAACAGGAGCTACTCACTCCTCCCGTCCCGTCCCTCCAGATGGTGACTCTGCGGTCTCCTCATCCGCGGCTGCCACCGCTGTATCCCCACTCTCCTTCACTTCCTGTGTTGCCTGGTCACCGGATGCCGGTTCTAGTGCGCCTGCACACTATACCGACGTGATCTACGGCGCCTCAGGAGAGCCTCAGCCAAAGCCGGAGCCACAAGTTGTACGGAGCTGCGAGGTGGGGGATTCAAGGCACGGGTGCACTGCCTCTGCTGTTACTACGGACAACGCGTTTCGGAGGCTGAGCCTCCTTCCTCAGGTCCCACCTTGCTTCCTGCTAACGCCCCTCCCTATATACCCGGGATACCATCGGCCCTAATTATTTAGTTGTGTATTCTTAAAGGGGCCAGTTACCGATAATCCTTATCCACCTTGGCTGGGACGGGAGAAGCAAGGGGCTATCCACTTTTAAAAAACACATCACATCTTTGTATCATGTCATTTGTGTATTTAAGAGGAAGTAAACCCTCTTCTGACACTTTTACCTATAGATAAGCCTATGATAAGGCTTACCTATAGGTAGTGTAAATATCTCCTAAACATGTACCGTTTAGGAGATATTTACCTTATATGCAGCCAGTGACGTCACTGGCGCATGCGCTCTGAAGGAACGGCCACTGATGCCGTTTCTTCAGAGCCCCGTGCCGTGACTGTCGGCTCCCGCGCGCGTGCGTGATGTCACCGCGGCTCCGGCCAATCAGATGGCCGGATGCCGCAATCCTGGAAGAGGTAAGTATTTCATAATGAGCTAGTATGCGTTGCATACTAGCTCATTATGTGTTTCTCTTTCAGGTCGAAAAAAAAAAAAATTGTATGGGTTTACAACCTCTTTTACACTTTTGAATTTGCCGCCGATTCCACCCCCCTGCGTCGCAACGTTTGCAGGGAAGGGAACCGGAAGGCAAGTGCTGGCAATTGGCTGTGAGACTGTGAGGACGCCGGGGAGGACGGCGGGGGAGCGCAGGGCAGGTAAGTGACATTGCGGGGTAATCCCAAGCATGGCTCAGGGTTACCGCTTTTGGTACTGAAAGTTAACCCCGAGCCACACTCGGAAATATCTCTAAGGAGGTCAACCACTTACCGACTACCCACGTAGACCTATGTCAGCTGAATATAAGTGGTTGTACCGGGGTGATGCCTCTAGCTAGAGGCATCACCCAGGTACCGTTTTTTACAGCCAGCGGTCGGCTTTCCGGCGGTAATGACTGATGCGGCTCGGGAGCTGCTCAATTGTTACACCAGCGAGCGGGAGGGGGCTTTATTTTCACATTTTCAAATCTATGTGGAAGTTGCACTACCTCACCAAGGCCTCCTGTAAAGTAAGGTCTCCAAATTGGAGCATTTATAGCAATGGATTAATTAGGGGCAGATATGTCCTTTATACTTTCTGCATGGCATAGTCAGGTTAAAAAAAAGGTATACAATATTGGCAACCATCCTAGTTTATAGCTTGTTTTACACTAAGTTTGTTTAAAAAACAGAGGTTTCACACCTGCACAACACTTGCAAATAAATGTGGAAGCTGTACTGCTTCATCAAGCCCCCTCCCCCCCCTTAAAGTGAGGTCCCAACTCTCTTTCTAGTGTCTTCCTGCATCTTTAGGAAGGAATGAGCTGCCCGCAGGCATACTTGCCTTATTTTAATCATTGCTTTAATATTTTTCAAACTCTCAGATTGGAGTTGGTAGCAAAAAAGAGGAGCTTGTTGTTAGAGTTTTCAAACTTTTTAAATAATAAGTGTCCTGGGGACAATAACTAAAAAAAGTGTGTGCATCCCTAAATCATTTGGATATAATTACATCTTTTCACATCTTGAAATGGTCCTGCCGTTACCCTGTGTTTGTCAGAACATATTATAGAAAGAAACTCATTTATTTCATTAGGTTAAAAATTCTACACTACTTCAAGCTGTGCATAAATCTGTCAATGCTAATATAATTAATGAGGTAGCATCTTTGCCAAGAGCCACGGTCAGGGGTACGCTGTACAGTATCGTTATTTACCAACAGGGGGTAAACTGTACACTACTGAAATCCGGAAGTCTAGGTAAGGTCATTAGAAGTCATGGGCTAATATACCTTCTTTGCTTTTCTACTTTTTTAATGTTTGGCTGGCAATGAGCATTTCTTTTTAATGTGGTGCTTGCACTAATTAATTTTGTATACATACTATTAATGCACAATAATTGCAACTGTACTGTATCCTGGGACAATTGATCAGTTTTAGGTTTAGAAAGTAGACTGCATTATCCACCATTCTGTCTGGGTTTGGTGAAGCCCTTGAGATTGTGTAAGAAGCATAATATGGTCTTTACATGCCTACATGACCTTTTGCTCTGGGTTTTCTTCCCCACGCATTGAAAAGTCATCATACATGAAGACTACTGGTCGGAGGCTCAGTAATGGTTGACTCTGCAGAAAGAGACCCTTCTTCATCTTTTAGGGAATTGTAGCACCTGTGGCCATAATAGGGCCTGAATTAATTTCCACCTCTGGAGACATCTTGCAAAGTGCCAGGAAAATAGCGCATCAGACAATGGGTCTGGGTACTGAAAATTGAGCACCTTTTTGGGAGAACCAGACAGTACCGGCAAGAGAAGATGGCTTCAAGTAATGGCTGGAACAAGCCATGCAAGCTCTGAATGAATATGAAATTCCTAAAGAACTAAAAAAAGCAGAGGATCACTGAGAGATTAGGAGGGCCTTAGAGACTATTTGGAACGTGATACTGAGGAAGTAGGATTGTACTACTTATGGCTTATACATTTTCTTCAAGATGTGTTTGGGTCGGGAGAACAGAGAAGGCCTTCGACCTCATGTATCAGTTTGAACATAATTATCAAGGTGAGGGGGGAAAGCTGTCAAAATACTAGAGGCATCTGGACAAGATAATGTGACAGCTGCTGCTGAAGAAATGCATAGACCCCAGAACAGTAAATGAAGTTCAGGCACAAGTTTTAAGAGTAGCCCAGTCCTTAGACCCTATCATGATTCAACTGAAAACTGAAAAGGGGATGGTGTAATCTTGAAGCATCCTGAATTAATCAGAACCATGTGAGAAGAGGAATCTATGTTGGAGAACAAAAATAGGAGTCTGAGGCCAGAACCTATTGCCAGAGTCGAGGTGGTTAGTGCAATCAGTGGCAACAGAGAGATAGAGCTTCTGAAAGCCCAGGTAACCCAGTTAATGAAAATGATGACTCTACTGGCAATGATAATCATCACATCTTCTGTTGAGAGTGTTACGGAATCTGACCAGTGTTCATTTCCTATGGCTGTTCTAGTCAGGAAATTTGCTTTAACTGTGGAGTAGTGGGACAATACAGACACAAATGCACAAGCCCACCTACAACAGCCAGCTCAAAATACAACGAAGCAAGAAGCAACATCAGAGGTCAAAAGCCTTGCAGAGGCCCCTCCCTACTGTTTCTGAGCAACCATCCAACTCACTCTCTTTGACCTTGGATATTCAATCCCAGAAAGACAATGCACACCAACTTCTTAAAACTCAATCCAGACATCAACAAAAAACAGCCAACAAACCATGAAGAAAGCGCAAATACAGACTACTGGATCTACTGCCTCAGCCTCTCCAAGCAAGATCCCTGACAAGTTAGTAGGCCCTTCTACCATCATGTCAGTCTAAGTAGAAGCTATTTACACAAAAGCACTTCTTGATTTGGGAGCAGAATGACTCTGCCGTATCGGGACTTCTATGATAAGCACCTAAAACATATTTACCTCTACAGTAGCTGGAAGATCTGAAAATTTAGTATATTGGAACCGAGAAGTTACCTTATGATGAGTATCTGCCAATCAAGATGACATTTGACCCCTCTGTGGTTGGGCAATCAGACATTTGACACCTTAGCCAATGTGTTTTCAACTCCTCCTGGAGCTACCATGAGTTCCCTGATAGTAGGGACAAATGCTGACCCAGCAACCAAGGGTGTACACCCCATGCTACGACAAATGTATCAGCAGCACCTGGTGCAGAAGAAGAAAGCTCCAGCGGAGGGAGTGGGGAACCCTTGAAGGGCATGAAAAGCACCTGGGGAAGGTTTTGAAGAGACTTCATGACGAAGAGTGAAGTTGTCCTTGGAGAAGAGTCAATTCCAACCCGCCGTCACTTATCTCTGACATATTGTCTCTGCTGATATAGTGGCCACTGACCCCAAGAGGTTAGAGGCCAAAGCCAAGCAATGTGACTGAACCTAGGTCTTTTCTGGGCTTCTGCTCCTATTATCAAAAATTTGTAAACGGATTCTCCAAGATAGCTTGACTCCTCAAAGTGTTGCTGAGGTATAAGGATGAGGAAGATGACTCAGAATTCCTGAGATCGGCCAGTCAAGCCAAAGGGTCCAGGAAGCCTTAAGAATTGATACAAGGCCAATGAACAGATCAGTGTAAGAAGGCCTTCCATCAGTTGAGGTTTACCAAATGCCTGTCCTGACCTATGCTGATCCAACCTGTTCCTACGAATGACATGCTGATGCCAGTCACAATGGGCTAGGAGGGGTGTTGTATCAAGAACATGGCAGACACCTGCAACCTGTTGCCTATGTAAGCTGAAACCTTTCCCCTGCTGAGGAGAACTATCCCACACACAGGCTGGAGTTCATTGTCCTGAAGTGGACAGTGGTGGAATAGTTCAAGTACTATCTGTATGGTGCAGACTTCAAGGTCAAGATGGATAATAATCCGCTCACCTATATGCTCACTGTTGCTAAGTTGGATGCCACAGGGCATAGATGGTTGGCAGCTCTATCTGGTTTCTGTTTTAGCCTGAGGTATTGTCCAGGGGTCAGAGAACTTGAGACCTTGAGACTCCCTCAGAAGAGTAGACCCAACTGACATTATATAAGGGTCTCATGCTTTGACATCATGTCAAGGAAGCGACAGGGGCTGAGGCCATTGGGGTTTCTTCTGCAGATGTTTCCAAGCTCTACTTTAACCTCACCCAAATAAGAGATGAAGGTCTGCCTAAGCTTTCTAAGAAAGACTTGAGAAAGGATCAGATGGTAGATCCTCTCTGCAGTCTGACCCTAAAGACCCTGGAAAGTGGATGCTCAAAACTGCTGCTAGTGAATTGGATCTATTACAGTTTTGTGACAGAGTGGTCTACCAATGGGGCCCCTTTGATGATCCCGAAGACAAGTGGCAACTGCTCCTGCCAGAAAAGTACAGAGAAACTGTGTTAGCTGCCTTGCATGATGACCATGGTCATTTACGGGACAAAAAGACTTTCAAATTAGTGAAAGATTTCTTCTGGCTTTGTATGTGGGCTAAAATTAAAAGCTACTGCCATTCCTGCATACATTGCATACAAAGAAAGACTTTGCTCTCCAGAGCCACCCCATGGGATATTTAGGTGTGTGTTAGCTTGATTTGCTTAGAACCCAACTCAAGTAAACAGGGAGACATCCTGGTGGTGACAGATTATTTTACCTCTTATTCAGAGGTGTTCACAACAAAAGTCCAAGTCCACAGTAGCCAAAGTCTTGGAGGAGAAGTTTTTTTCATTATGGACTGCCCCAACAAATCCATTCTGATCAAGGAAAAGACTTTGAAAGCCGACTCATCAAAAGATCACTGAATCTGTTCAGTGTTCGGAAGTCCAAAATTACCCCTTATCTCCCACAAAGGGAGTCACAGGGTACTCCCTACATATGCTTATTTTTTGGAAAGAAGCCCAGTTGCTGGTTGACTTGAGCTTTTGACACATCGCTGGATAAGACATCTGTGACTTTCCATAAAGGGTATGTAGACCTTCAAAGAAAGAGCTTGAAGATGGTTTATGAGAATGCTCAGGTTGCATCAGACGCTCAAGGTCAACTGAATAAAAAGAAATTTGATCTAAGACTTGGCGTCTAGGATTTACAGCTGGGTGATTGAGTGCTGCTAAGAAATCAGGGTGTCCCTGGGAAGCATATGCTGACCAATGGAAATTCCAGCCTTATGTCATCTGCATGCAGTTACCTGGTTTGCCGGTGTACCACAGAGGAAGACAGGTCCACTGAAAGTTTGACACTGCAGCCATCTTCTACTTCTAGCATAAGCTGTTTAAATGCCTCAGCACCAAATTTCATCCCCTATTTAGAGAGCCTCTTTGAGGCAAAGATCAGTGACCAGATCCCATTCTTCTCCACCAGCTGTAGAGGAAGAGGAAGACAGTAAAAAGGAAGATGTCTGCATTGACTGGTTATGGACATCTATGTCCATGGATGCTATTGCACACAGTTCTTCTGAGGAGACCAATTCAGGGACCCTCTGGCCCGGGCTCCTGAATTTATTCCAAAGATCAATGAGCCAGAAAGTCAAGAGGGACCATCCAAGCCGAAGGAGCAGAGACACTCATCTCCTGACACACCTCGGAGATCCCATTATCTGTGATTTATGACCAGGGCAACTGTTCAACTCCAGGTAATGGTGGGAAGGTCCCTTGCCTGCTCCTCATATAGACATGGGCTATTACAATTCTTGCATTTGTTAATCCAATGTTTGGTTTAAATAATGTTTGCTTGTGTTATTTTATATGCTATAGACATTTATTTTCAGACTTTTTTTTTTCCTGCTGGACTAGGTTCCTTTTTTGAGGACCAAAGATTGTTGGTGGGGGGTGAGTAGCCCCATATTTAAAGTGATTGTAAAGGCATTATGGTAAAAAATGTTCCTTTATTTGTATTTCTTTTTTTAACGTGAAGCTTTACAGTCTCACTCTGTCTGATGCTGCTGCTTTTGTGTGTGCACACAAAGGATTTTTACACGGACACAGCCATAACAGAGACCCTTACTGTGGAACTGTTAGTCAGTGTTAATTCTGCCCTCCATCCACTAGAGGATGCCTAGGGGGCATAAATGACATAAGATTTCGAAAAATTGTGGGGAGTTTAGTCTGTTTAAGAGATTGAGCTATCACAACAGGTTTGCTGGAAACTACAATTCCTAAGGAAGAAACATTGAAGAGGAGGTGCCGGAGAAGCTTCCATTTGCTATACACTACCTGTGGATCTGTTCTGTCATTTCTCTCTGCTGCATAGTTCCAATGTTAGCAGCATGTCTCACTTCTGGCAGCTTTTTCCAATACTAAGAGAAATAAGGTGACGGTGGAGGAGAGCTCCAGCAGACAGCCTGTGACTGACATTCACAGCTATGTTTGTTCTCCTTGTATAGTGGGAAGGGGGATGGGTCCCTTACTGTCAGGACCTGGTTCACCTGCTGGTGGCACTTTGCTTTGCAGAGCGGAAGGTGGCAGTTCCAGTGTCCACCAGTGGGTGTCTCTTAGCAGCCAGCAGTCTCCCAGTATTCAGTCTACATCTGATGCTGGTTGCTGGGAGGGTATATAGGTCCTCCTCTGCTATTACACTGCATATCAGTATTTTGCTTTTGCTTGTCTGCTAGCCTGATTTTGCTTGTGCCAGTAAAAATGATCTTGAGCCTGCCCTGTACCTTGTACCCTGTACCCTGCTGCCTTGTACCTGCTCTCCTTTATTACTGACACATGTTTTGGTTACCCCCTTCCCATCCACTCCCTGTACCTCCAGTTTTCCCTGCTTCCCTCTGTTCCTTATGTTGCATATAGTTAATTACAGTTAGCCTGGTTGAAAAAAGACACAAGTCTTCATCCATGGAAGTTGCACCTGTTCATCTCCCTGGTGTTGACCTCCAGTCTCAGCCCCCTGCACTCTTTGCTTAAATCTGACCAGAGACAGTTTAATTAATTCAGCCAGCAAGTTCAACGAAAAAAAAGCTAATCATTTTTTCCATCTATAAAAACAAAGTGGGTAAAGAAACATACATTGTGTTCTGAAATCTGCAATCCCCGCAGTCCCAATACACCAATCAATGGCTGCAGACGGTTGTGTGTATCATCCCACGTAGACATGTGTAATTTGTTTAGTTAAAGCGGTAGTATCCCGCTTTTTGACACTTTTACCTACAGGTAAGCCTATAATAAGGCTTACCTGTAGGTACAAATAATATCTCCTAAACCGGCATGGTTTAGGAGATATTTACAGTGCATGCAGCCGCTCGCGCGCTCTGAAGGTCCGGGGAGACCTTCAATTTATTTGCCGGGAGCTTGCCGGAAAATCACTCCCGCGCGCACGCGCGGGAGTGACGTAATCGCGGCTCCGGCCAATCATCGCGCCGGAGCGGTCTCTTCCGGCCAATCACCGCGCCGGAGCCGCCGAACCCGGAAGAGACGGCGAGGGATCATGGCAGCGCCCGCAGCGATGTCCGGGGGTCCGTGTCGGGGCTTCGTTCTAAGGTAAGTTACACATAATGGGCTAGTATGCGATGCATACTAGCTCATTATGCCTTTGTCTTGCAGGTTTTTTTTATTTTTTTTTTATTTTAGGGTTTACAACCGCTTTAAGAATCATAATTTAGACAAAATGTTATTTATTTGGAGATTTGTATGTTTCCAAATCTCTCAATCATGATATAAAAAAAATTATAAGGCAACAGCAAAATTTATTTGTATTCATTTGTTTAATCGGACCTTATGTTAATGTTTGAAGCTTCTGAAAAATGTAACGATATAACAAATGATCCAAATGTATTCAGATCCATTTTTTTTTGTGTTTTTGCTGCGGTGCGTTGTTTCTGATGTGCTTTCGCCGCATTTGCGTTTGTTTTTCCCCTGGACATATGGCTTGACAAAGAACTTTCCACAGGTGCGTTGCGTTTTTGCTGCGGTTTTCTTTCATTTCAATGGTGAGGCGTGTTTTTGGTGAGTTTCAGCTAAGCTAAAACCCCAATCTCTCTGTGCCTGTCACAGAACCCTTCCCCCACACAGTCAGTAAGTATTTTTAGGGCATACATTAATCCATTTGATCACCCCTAGTGTTAACCCCTTCCCTGCCAGTGTCATTTATATAGTAACAGTGCATAATATTTAGCACTGATTACTGTATTAATGTCACCAGAAGATGTAAAAAATGTCAGGGACCCGATCTGTCCGCCCGCAATGCCGCAGTCCCGCTAAAAAATGCTAATCGCCGTCATTACTAATAAAAACAAAAAAATAAGTAAAAATTTCAAAAATCTATCTCACAGTTTGTAAACGCTATAACTTTTGCGCAAACCAATTAAAATACGCTTTTTGGGATTTTTTTTTTTACCAAAAATATGTAGCAGAATACAAATTGGCCTAAACTGTTAAAAAAATTCAATTTTTTAATTTTTTTTTTATTGGGAATGTTTTATAGCAGAAAGTAAAAAAATATGGCCTTTTTTTCAAAATTGTCGCCATTTCTTTGTTTATAGTGCAAAATCTAAAAACCGCTGAGGTGATAAAATACCACCAAAAGCAAGCTCTATTTGTGGGAAAAAAGGGACATCAATTGTATTTGGGTACAGCGTCGCATGACTGTGCAATTTTTAGTTAAAGTAACGCAGAGCCGAATCACAAAAAATGGCCTGGTCATTAAGGGGGTAAAACCTTCCGGAGCGGAAGTGGTTACAATGAATATAGTTAATCTTCCAAAATAGCTTCTAATATACAAATTGATTCGAAAAAAATGAATATAGAAAATGAATCTGAATATATACAAAACAAATCCTCAAAATAAATCATTCTAACATGAACATGATGGAACTAAATTATTAACATAACAAAGCGAAACAAATCACATGTTTTCATCATGCACATCTCTAATCCCAGGTTCAGGTTTCCCATTCATTATCATTAGTACCATTTTTACATTTTTTAAGTTTAGATTGGGATGCCTCGAAATTTTACATATTTTTAAAAGAGTCCTGAAAAAAGAGTTGAGAAAGAATGCCTTAGAAAATTACACTTAAATAGAACTAGGAATTGCAGCTGTTATCAGTGGTGAAAAATTCCTCAGTTTTGCTTTATCTTTCAACACCATCAACAACCACCTCTCCCAGTGCCCCCTCCCCCAGCAGCTCCTATTCCTGACAGGCTGGCATAGGAACTTCGACCCCAGGACCATCTCCATAAAAGAAATCCCACTGACTCAGAGCACTTTATGGCTTCTTTTACTATGCACCTGGCAGTTCCTCTGTAAAATACAGGAGTACACAAAGTGCAAACCAGGGGTCATCAACATCTTCAGAAATTCGTTATGCTCTGTGAATATTTAAATAAAAAACACTTTATTTTCTTCTAATCTACGGGCAGGAAAAAGCCCCCACCAAACTCATGTTTTTGAAAGGATATTTTGAGCAGAAAAGACACCCAAGCACCCAAAAACACACAAAAGAGCATGAAAAGCATGATAAAGTTTTAAGAAGCTGGAAAACACACAAAAAAAAATAGGAAAAATGAGCCGAGGGGATGGTTTGTGAAAAAAAAAAAGAGGCTTATGCCCAAAAAAGCTCAAAGGAGGTCAGAGAAGCTCAATAACAAAACGTGCAGAAGAGCCAAAAAAAAGTACTGTATTTTCTGGCGTATAAGACTACTTATGAACCTCAAAAAAATCCCCCAAAAATGGGGGGTCGTCTTATACGCCGAGTATAATATCTCCAAGGTAACCTAAGTATAAGTATTACCGGTAGATGAAAATTAGTGGGGTCGTCTTATACGCCCAGTCTTATACGCCGGAAAATACAAGCTTAAATGCCTTACATTCTTATCTTTTAATTTCCTTCACTTTTTCTTTTTTTTTTTTTGTTCCATAAAAGTTTTATTAAAAAATCTGCACATACTACAGTACATTAACCACTTCTGGACTTGGGGGATTTGCCCCCTTAATGACCAGGCCATTTTTTGCGATTTAGCACTGTGTTACTTTAACCAACAATTGCACAGTCGTGAGATGCTGTACCCAAATAAAATTGATGTCCTTGTTTTCCCACAAATAGAGCTTCCTTTTGGAGGTATTTGATCACTTGTGCGATTTTTTATTTTTTGCGCTATAAACAAAAAAGAGCGACATTTCTGGAAAAAAAAGCAATATTTTTCACATTCTGCTACATAACATTCCCCCCCCCCTCCCCCCCCAAAAAAATTAAAAATGTTAATTAATTTCATCCTTTTAGGCCAATTTGTATTCTGCTACATATTTTTAGTAAAAAATAAAAAAAAAATTGCAATAAGCATTTGATTGGTTTGCACAAAAGTTGATATTATCATGTCAAAGCTTATATTTGTTTTTTTTAGATTGTATTGGTTAAGTCACATCTGCTTTAACAAACTGTTTCTATGTTTGAGTTCTTTAAATTGCAATCCTAAAGTACACAGATTTGTTTGCTTAAAAAGTATTTTAACCACTTTACTACCGCTTACGGGAATACTACTGCGGCAGAGTGGCTCGTTCCCGTCCAGTCACGTAGTATTAACGTGACTGGACTCCTCCCCTTCTGGGCGGCGCTTGCGCGCCGCCGGAGGCTCGCTCCCGCTGTTTTCATTCACAGCGGGAGTCGGGCCAGGGGAGGAGCAGCGGCGATCGCCGCTGCTCTTACCCGATCGTCGGGGATCGAGTCTGGAGATCCGCCCGCTGTGTGTAAACACAGCGGGCGGATCTCCATAGTGACAGGGAGTGACAGATCGGACTGTTCAGCATAGCTGGACATCCGATCTGTCCATGAATCACTCAGTCACCTCCCCCCCTACACGTCAGTAAGCACCAGGCATACATTAACCCCTCCCTCTCCAATAAAATTAACCCCTTCCCTGCCAGTGTCATTTTTACAGTAACAGTGCATATATATAGCACTGATTACTGCAGTAATGTCACTGGTACCCCCAAAAGTGTCAAAAATGTCAGTCAGGGGTCCGGTCTGTCCGCCGCAATGTCGCAGTCCCGCAAAAAAAATCGCAGATCGCCGCCATTACGCGTTAAAAAAAAAACACCAAAAATGACAGAAATCTTTCCCTTTGTTAGTAAACGCAATAACTTTTGCGCAAACCAATCAAAATACGCTTATTGCGATTTTTTTTACCAAACATAGGTAGCATAAAACAAATTGGCAAAAAACTTTTAAAAAAATTGGTTTTTACATCTTTTTTGGGGGGAATTTCATATAAAAAAATGTGAAAAATATTGTTATTTTTTCAAAATAAACGCTCTTTTTTTGTTTATAGCGCAAAAAGTAAAAATCGCACAGGTGATCAAATACCACCAAAAGAAAGCTCTGTTTGTGGGAGAAAAAGGACGTAAATTTCGTTTGGGTACGGCGTCGCACGACCGCGCAATTGTCAGTTGAAGTCGCACAGCGCCGAATCGCAAAAAGTGGCCTGGACGGAAGACAGCAAAATCCTCCGGTTGTAAAGTGGTTAAGGACCAATATCTGTCTGCAACAACTGACTGATTGCTAGCTCTTCAATTGTCAACACTTTATTCTATGAATTGGGTTCTTTTCAAGACCATCAGACAGTTATTGCCTATTCAAGAGCTGCCATTTTTTTAGCACCTCACTGCATCATTTGAAAAAAATATAAAAACGCTGTGTACTCAAAGCATCGCACATACTCACCCCAGAAGCACCCTTACCCCTTCTGCATCCCCATAAATTCAAAAAGTGTTTGGTATTTTCTCAGTTAAACCTATATAAAAGAAATGTATTGATTTTATGAGTAACACCTGCAGTGTATATTTGGTAGTCCTCTTCAGGGCCGCCATCAGAGGGGTACAGCCCATACAGATGTAGGGGGCCCGGGCGTCCCGAGGGGCCCAGTCCGAAGAGATGCCCCTGGCTTCAAGTTGGCACCTCCTCTTTTGTTCCTTTCCTTCCCTACACTGACAACTAGTCCCGACTCCCGCTGATGCCACCTGCTGGACTGGCTCCTAACTCCCATCATGGACTGGCCACTGCTGTCAAAATTATTGGTTGCTAGGACCACCTGGCATCCTAGCAGCCAATCCTATGCATTTACAGGCTCCGCAGAGGAGGATGATGTGACCTGGTGGTCAGGCCCGGGGGGCCCAGGCCTAAAGCTGTGTAAGGGGCCCGAAAATTTCTGATGGCTGCCCTGATCCTCTGTGATCCATGTCTTATTTGTTTTGTAAAAAGTTATCTTCAAATTCTCTCCGCTTGAAGGCTCTCTCTGACATGGCATGTGCAGCAGTGAAGGCTAGTACCTCAAGAGCATATTGGGCCACCTCCAGCCACTGCTAAGTATTTGACCAGTAGTCCATGGCTATGATTTGTAGCGTTTTGCTTACAGTATTGCTTCCTTGCTTGTGTTTGCTTAATCAAGGCAAGGGTGGCCTTACAAAGAAAAAAATCCCTTGGCTATGGCTGCTGGGTTCTCTTGAGTCTTCAGAATTATATATTTATCTGCACACCTTTTTGCATGAGCTATTGTTTACTAGCAAAAAGCTGATATTTAAGGGGTGGATCCAAGCTGGGGTGCCTACCTGACAACAATGGAAAGAGGTGATTAATAAAACAATCCCATATAGGAAACTGATCTATGACCACAGAGCTTGCCTGAAAAAAATACAGAAAATATGGGATATGCGGCAGGCAGAATATTCTACTTACTGACAATTAGATGCAACTACTTCTTAAATTTGACTCTGAGCCTGAATCCTGTACAGTAGTTTTTGCTTTGTGAACCTATTAGAGATATTGCTCTCTCACTTCTGGGGGGCCAGTGTTTTTGCTGGCCATCCTATCTTCAAGGAACTGTTTCTGTTTTTTTATGGGTCCAAGGTGGTGTTAAGGCCTAAGACTTCCTTCCTGCCTAAGGTAGTTTCTGTCTTTCACCTTAACCAAGACCTGATTCTTGCATCTATCCTTCTGCCTCCAGTTCACCAAAATACAATTTTCCTCCATTGTCTAATTTAGTCCCGGCTTTGAGAGTCTATCTCTCAGCCACTCCTTCTTTCAGAAAAACAGATTCCCTTTTGTCATCCTGGAAGGTCCTGATAAAGGTGCACCTGTTTCTCATTCCACCATCTCTAGGTGGATCAGACAGGCCATTACCCAAGCTTATGGTCTCAGGGATGGGCCTCCACCCTTTCTATATAGAGAAAAGCAAAAATGGCCACGGGACTTTAAAGGAGGTGAGCACATGGGGTCAGTGATAAAAGATGGATAAAACAAAATTAAAATAAATATCAATTTATTGTAGTAAAAAATGTAATATGTATCAAAAGCACATGAGAGTGCCATAATAATGAATATGGTTGCAGTAAGAAATACTAATAAACGCAAGTTACAGACTTGTATACATGGCATATTGTTCATGGACAGAAGTACATAGTAATACATTACATCTTAATCTCTAATATTCCATTGCATCTTGGTCTCGACGCGTTTCACGAGCTAATACTCGCTTTCTCAAGAGGGGATGCATGAAAGACATGTCTGGGAAGAAACATAGCAATGTTGGAATATAAACCAATGTATGGAAAGTAGTAAGGGATTCCAAAGAAAGGGACCCGATACTTACAGATCAATATGCTGAAAACAAGAAATGGGCTTCTGCTCGGTGACAGCGGGATAGGTCTGACCCTTTCTAGTCAAAGTTCATTCTGCTAGATCCGTGAGTGCTACTTGGGTTTTTTGTCATCAGGCTAACCCCTCTCCTTTCTATCTAAAAAAAAAAAAACAGTTTACGGTACAATCAGATGGTATGGTTAAAGCACGAGATCTTGCTTATTAGTGACACACTGCATGCCTTTCTTAATAAACTGCATGAGCTTAGCTTTGAAGAGATTAGTGATCATTATCCCCATCATAATGGCTTGAGGAAGCGAGATAAATCTCCAAATATATTGCTAGAAGTTGATTTTGATAGCTTCTTCCTTTCCTCCATGTTTTGTTGACAGGGCAGTTGGATCTTGACTGCTCATCAAGCAGAGACTCGGGGAGGTTTTTCTTACAGTATTGCTAAAGGCAAATATACTGTGCACCGTAAGTGCACTGTAACTGCACTTGAACGTGCACTGCAAATGCAGTTGCTCTAGATCTAAGGGGAAGCTCTGCTGATATCTATCCGCCAATTATGTGTAGGTAAAAAATGCAATTTTTTTATTTTCCTCGCATGTAAATTAGTATTCTTTGCAAAGTTAAGTTTTACCTAATTTTCTAAGCTCTGGAACAAGTGCACAGCAGATTTGCAGTTAGTAAATCAACAAGGTGTTTCTTTAAGAAATTGCTACATTTCAACTCATTCATCTGACCTGATCCAACCTTTTTGTTTCGTGTAACATAGATCCAGAGATGGTTTTTATTTTCTCCTCTGTTATTAAGGTTTTATATTACTTCCTTGTTTGTACCAGAGCCCTATAACTACAGAGAGTAACAATAACCACTTATTACTCAAACATACCCGAAAGCTAATTATGCGTAATGGAAAGGAAAGTATACACAGGGCAAATCCAGGTGATGATGACACACATAATAGATAATATTGAAGCTGAATCACTCATTGGCTTCCTATGTTTTCAAGGATTTCTCTGCTGCCTTCTCCAAAATGGAAATTACATAGAAAATCAAAAAGGCCATATGGAGGTCTGCCTTTAAAGGCTACCTGCACCTTTCGCACCATGTTACATTTTAGACCCATATACAGTATCTCACAAAAGTGAGTACACCCCTCACATTTTTGTAAATATTTGATTATATCTTGTCATGTGACAACACTGAAGAAATTACACTTTGCTACAATGTAAAAAGTAATGGGTGTACAGCTTGTATAACAGTGCAAATTTGCTGTCCCCTCAAAATAACTCAACACACAGCCATTAATGTCTATTTTCCAGCACTATATATAACCAAATTAACACAGCGCTTGCATAGAAACATGATAAATCAACTGTAAATGAGGAGTTGACAAATAAAGTGCAAATATCCCCTCAAAAAATATATAATATATTAGTGTCCAATAAATAAAGTGCAATCAGCAAAACATATTGCACTACAGTGTCCAAATAGATAATCAATCAATAAAGTGCAAGGTGCTCCAGTGCAGACATAAAACATTCATGCTCCAGGTGACTGTGACCCCTCCAGGAACCCTACTCACCAGAATGAATGGACCCTAACAAGGGTCAAGGAAGCCTGTATGTAAGTGGATGTTTTTATGCACCAGATCTTCTCCTTAATAAGAAAAAGGCTAGATGGATATCTTTGACAAATGGTGGTCCTAAATAGCTCCAGAGGATAAATACCAAAAAGGGACCAGGAATAGTGAAGCCCGCTTAAAAAGATTTAATTATATAAGCCAAAAAAATATACTCACAAACATGGTATAATAAAAAACATGAGACAAACTGCAGATGCTTCCGGGAACGCCGCTATCGGCGTGCGTTCCACGGCCAGCCAGGAAGTGAACCGGAAGTGACGAATCCAAGGTGCCGTACCGGAAATACATTGATGCGTTTCGCCCTCCCACTTGGGCGTTATCATAGAGGTCATAGAGTTCACCAGAGCTTCACAGGTTGCCACTGGATTCCTCTTCCACTCCTCCATGGTGACATCACGGCACTGGTGGATGTTAGAGACCTTGCGCTCCCCCACCTTTCGTTTGACGATGCCCCACAGATGCTCAATAGTGTTTAGGTCTGGAAACATGCTTGGTCAGTCCATCACTTTTACCCTCAGCTTCTTTAGCAAGACAGTGGTCCCCTTGGAGGTGTGTTTGGGGTTGTTATCAACAGGAATACTGCCCTGCGGCCAAGTCTTTGAAGGGAGGGGATCATGCTTTTCTTCAGTATGTCACAGTACATGTTGGCATTTATGGTTCCCTCAAAGAATTGTAGCTCCCCAGTGCCGGCAGCACTCATGCAGCCCCAGACCATGACACTCCCACCACCATGCTTGACTGTAGGCAAGACACACTTGTCTTTGTACTCCTCACCTGGTTGCCACCACACACGCTTGACACCATCTGAACCAAATACGCTTATCTTGGTCTCATCGGATCACAGGAGATGGTTCCAGTAATCCATGTCCTTAGTCTGCTTGTCTTCAGCAAACTGTTTGTGGGCTTTATTTTGCATCAGCTTTAGAAGAGGCTTCCTTCTGGGACGACAGCCATGCAGAACAATTTGATGCAGTGTGCGGCGTATGGTCTAAGCACTTACAGGCTGACCCCACACCCCTTCAACCTCTGCAGCAATGCCTATTTCCCAAAGACAACCTCTGCATATGACGCTGAGCACGTGCACTCAACTTCTTTGGTCGACCATGGCGAGGCCTGTTCTGAGTGGAAACTATCCTGTTAAACCGCTGTATGGTCTTGGCCACCGTGCCGCAGCTCAGTTTCAGGGTATTAGCAATCTTCCTATAGTCTAGACCAGCCCTCAAATTTTCTACTCGCCTGCTCGCATTTTGCGAGTGGAAAATGATTGAGGGCGAGAGAGGAGAGGAAAGGCGGCTGGATAATCAGAGCGGGGATCGCTGCACTAAACATCTTTCATTTGAACTGCCGGGCGCTCAGCTTCAGACGCAGTCCCGCCTCCTGGTTCGGCTCCTTTGATAGACAGAACACCCCCGGTACGTGTGACGTCTATCATAGGAGCCGAGCCAGGAGGCGTAAATGTGTGTGAAGCTGAGCGCTCGGCAATTCAAATTAAAGATGTTACAGTGCAGCGATCCCCGCTCTGATTATCCGTCCGCTTTCCTCTTCCTCTCTCTTCCCCTGCACTGGTGAGACTGCATTGAGGGGCACAGGTGAGACTGCATTGAGGGGCACAGGTGAGACTGCATTGAGGGGCACAGGTGAGGTTACATTGAGGGGTACAGGTGAGACTGCATTGAGGGGCACAGGTGAGGTTGCATTTAGGGGCACAGGTGAGACTGCATTGAGGGGCACAGGTGAGGTTACATTGAGGGGTACAGGTGAGGTTGCATTGAGGGGCACAGGTGAGGTTGCATTGAGGGGCACAGTTGAGACTGCATTGAGGGGCACAGGTGACGTTACATTGAGGGGTACAGGTGAGACTGCATTTAGGGGCACAGGTGAGACTGCACTCAGGGGCACAGGTGAGGTTGCATTGAGGGGCACAGGTGAGGTTACATTGAGGGGCACAAGTGAGGTTGCATTGATGGGCACAAGTGAGGTTGCATTGATGGGCACAAGTGAGGTTTCATTGACAGGCACATGTGAGGCTGCATTGAGGGGCACACATTAGGCTGCATTGAGGGGCACAGGTGAGGCTGCATTGATGGGCACAGGTGAGATGACATTGATGGGCACAGTTGAGATGACATTGATGGGCACTGATCAGGCTGCATTGAGGGGCACACGTTAGGCTGTATTAAGGGGCACAGGTGAGGCTGCATTGATGGACACAGGTGAGGCTGCATTGATGGGCACAGGTGAGACGACATTGATGGGCACTGATCAGGCTGCATTGATGGGCACAGGTGAGGTTGCATTGATGGACACTAATGAGGCTGCCTAATGGGCATGGGTGAGGCTGCATTGATGGGCATAGGCGATGCAGCAATGATGGGCACTGATCAGGCTGCATTGATGGGCACAGTTGAGGTTGCATTGATGGGCACAGGTGAGATTGCATTGATAGGCACTGGTGAGGCTGCATTCATGAGCACTTGTGAGGGGGCATTGTTGGGCATTGATGAGGCTCCATTGATGGGCACTGGTGAGGTTGCATTGATGGGCACTGGTGAGGCTGCATTCATGGGCACTAGTGAGGCTGCACTGATGGACACTGATGAGGCTGCACTGATGGGCACTGATAAAGTTGTTATTAATATTTATTTGTGCAACTTCTGCATTCATGCAAAGACATTTAGCAGTGTCATTTTATAAAATAATTTATGAGGGCGCATTTAGGGGTGGGGCAGGGTAGAGGTTAGGTGGGGCAACTGGTGGCGATTAACCCTTAAGGCCTGGCTAGTAGCTCAGGACTTGAAATTTTGAGCCCTGGTCTAGACCATCTTTATGTAGAGCAACAATTCTTTTTTTTCAGATCCTAAGAGAGTTTTTTGCCATGAGGTGCCATGTTGAACTTACAGTGACCAGTATGAGAGAGTGAGAGCGATAACACCAAATTTAACACACCTGCTCCCCATTCACACCTGAGACCTTGTAACAATAATGAGTCACATGACACCAGGGAAGAAAAATGGCAAATTGGGCCCAATTTGGACATTTTCACTTAGGGGTGTACTCACTTTTAGTGTGTTGAGTTTTTTTTTTAAGGGGAAAGTAAATTTACACTGTAATACAAGCTGTACACTCACTACTTTACATTGTAGCAAAGTGTAATTTCTTTGGTGTTGTCACATAAAAATATATAATAAAATATTTACAAAAATGTGAGGGGTGTACTCTCTCTTGTGAGATACTGTATATGGTGCAACATTTACCAACTTTAACCCTCAGTAACGAGTTGGATTGCATACCATGAAGAAACAGTAAATACAGAACTCCTGGCTTCCCTCCGGCAGTAACAGACTCTGACTTTGCTTTGTTATATATATAATGCATGAGTCATTATGCAGTGTCCTTGAGCATGACATAATTCTTTGTGCAGACTTCTCTACACTGTGATATGCATAGAACATATACCCTTTCCATACAAACTTCAATCCTAAAAGTCATTAACGACTTACTAACCGCTAAAACCAATGACCACTACTCCTTACGCATACTATTAGACCTTTCTGCTGATTTTGTTACAATTTTTTTTTTTGTAATTTCTTTATTTTCCAAAGTTGCATTACATTATACAGAGTGGGCATAAAACAACATAGAAGAATACAATGATTTGAGACCATCTGGTAAAGACAAGCGGTATGCAACATAAGGAACCGTATAGATAGATCCATACAAGAATTAGGGCATGTTAAAAAATTCCAAGTCAGGTTGGTAGTGCCTAAGCCTAAGCAGATGAATAGCATAGGATCTAGAAGGTCCAGTGTAAAGTTCCACTCTGTCATGGTGGTAAACCTTTGGTTGAAAAGTAAGAAATATGCAATAAGGGACTCTGGGATCTAAATACAACTCCCATTGGAGATAGGTACTGTTGGGGTGGCAGATAGGGGATGTTCAATCTCTGGAAAGGTAATCCTGTTATTAGAGAGTCATATCACCGCTGCTTTCGGAAGGATTGTGGATTTTTAGGTAAATGATGGTAAAAAAAAGGGCATCAGCTTAACAGTGAGCAAAGAAAAATGAATTGAGGGTAAGAAATTAAGAAAAAGGGAAAAGAAGTGAAGCAAGAAGGGGACTGAGACTAGATAGAGCAAGAAAGACCATGGCCACAGGTTCCCCTGCCCGAGGCCGCCAAAATACACTCACAAAGAGGCATTGTGCTACAAAACCTCTTTTATATAGGCATCAGTACCAACAAAATGTAGCCATGGCCTCCAGGTATCACGAAAGGACTCCTCCCTGTTATGACGAGTAGCTGCTAGGTTTTCCATGTCCCTGAGTACATTAATTTTGGAGAACCAGAGAGACCGCATTGGCGGATGCACAGACCTCTAACAAAGGGGTATACAAGCCTTGGCTGCGTTCAAAAGCTGAATGGTAAGAGAGGATTTATACAGTTTGATCGGCTGTTGCGTGAGGTGCAGCAGGCAAGCCTGGGTTGTCTGCCAGATCCACATTGGTCAGATTTTTAATGGTGCTATTCACTGCCTGCCAAAATTGTTTCAGTTTTGGGCATTCCCAAAAGATATGTAGCATAGAGCCTCGGTCGGCATTGCACCTCCATCAAACATCCAGGACTTGCGGACTTGCGGAAAGTAGCGATGTAAAGTTGCGGGCACCCTGTACCACCTAGTCAAGATCTTATAACCAGTTTCCTGAACTTTTGAAGCTATGGAGGATTTTTTGCAAAAGGTGGGATCTTCTCCTTTTGGGAATCCGTCAATGTCCTGGCAAGGTCTGATTCCCAGCGGGAAAGAAATGAGAGGCAAAAGTCAGGTGTTGGATGAATCAGGGCTGGGTATATTGTGAATAGTCTGTGGCGAATCAGTCCCCCCCCCCTCAAGCAGATGTTTTCCAGTTCTGAGAGTTGTCAGTAGGTACCTGGAGAACAGAGGCATTGACGGAGAAAGTGGCAGAGTTGAAAGCTGCACCAAAAGTCCAATGGGGGATCTGCAGCAGAAGTGATTGCGCTTGGAGAGATGTTACCATCCATTCCCAGAAACTCCCAAACACGTTTGCAGCCACCCGGCACCAAGTGTAAGAACTGGGGGTTCTGGAGACCAGGTGTAAACTCAGGGTTTCTGGGGATCGGGATCATGGGAGAAGGAAATGGGGAGATTGAGGTACCGCAAATGCCTCTCTGGACACCTGAAGCGTGCCTCCCAAAGTAGGATGACGGAGGAGGTCCCTTGGTATCTGAGAGGAAATCCATGGCCAACTCTTCGTAGTATGACCAGAATCCACCATCTCCAAATTCACCCATAGTTTCGACTCTGCGTGGCAGTACCAGTTAACCAGCCTGGATAAGTGGGCTGCTCTATAGTAGGCCCACACCTCCTTGGGATTTGGGAAGACAAAGAAGCTGAAGCTGAAGACGTGGTCTCTGATGTGACCATACAAACTCCCGAAACATTAGGGTTTATGCGTTTGAAGAAAGATGCTGGAAACCGAATAGGGAGCGCCTGCATCATATACAAGATTTTAGGTAACATAGTCATTTTAAGGGCATTGCAATGGCCAAACCACGTTAAAATTAACGTGTGCCAGTGGAGTAGATCAGCCCGCAGCTGCCTGAGTAGGGGGTCAAAATTGCCTGCAAAAAGGGATTTGGGTCCGGCATAATGTTGATTCCCAAGTAATGAATAGAGTCAATTGCCCATGGAAAGGAGAGGTGGGACGAAGACCATCTAACTTAAGAATATAGGAAGGGCAGAAAGAAGGGCTTAGAAAAATTTATCTGGAAGTGGGACAAGGTGCCATAGTAATGTAGTGCTTGTAATAGCTTTGGGAAGGACTTCAATGGATCCATCACAAAGAAAATCAGATCATCCTCAAAAGCTGCCTGCAACCTTATGGATTTCAGAAGACTTCTGATAGCCCAAAATCCAGGTGTCTGCCCTTACTGTGCAAAGGAAAGGTTCCAGAAATAGAATAAAGATCAAAGGCGAGAGGGGACACCCTTGACGTGTTCCGTTGGAGATCATAAAAAAATCAGAGCGTGTTTCGTTTACCTTGACTGCCACAGAGGGATAAGAATAAAGGGACGAAGTCCAACACTGAATGGAAGATCCCAATATGTCTCATAGTGGCTCGGATAAACTGCCAATTGACCCTATCAAAAGCCTTCTCTGCATCCGTAGATAGCAAGAGAAGGGGGTGGCAAGTAGCTCTGGCCGCGTTTTTTAGGTTCGCGACTCATATTGTATTATCTCGGGACAAAACCTGCCTGGTCCAGATGGATTAGACATGAGATGTGGGGAAGCAGCCTATTCGCCAGCATCTTTGCAAATAACTTTAAGTCTGCGTTCAGAAGCACAATGGGATGATAGCTACCGCACTGGGAGGTGTCCTTCCCTTCCTTAGGGATCAAAGAGTTATAGGCCCTCAGTGCATCTACCGGCATCGAGTGACCCTCTGTGAGAGGGTTGAGAGCTGAGACCAGATGGGGTGACAAGATCTCCAGGAATGCCCTGTAGTATCCTGGTGTGAGTCCAATTAGGGCCGGACGCTTTGTTAGGTTTTGTGCCAGCCAGGGCCAACTCCAACTCCCCAACCATGATGGGCTCCTCCAGCTTTCCCCTTACCTCAGCAGGGAGAGATGGCATACCCAATGCAGCAAAGTAGGACTGTATTGACGATAATGCGTCCTGTGATGACCCAGGAGTAGAGTGACAATTGAGGTTATAGATGCCTTGATAGAAAGAGCGGAACTCGGCCGCCATTGCAGAAGACACGGTTAATTTCCTCCCATCAGAGGCTAAGATTGAAGGTATAAAGGTTCTGGAATGAGGCCCACGAAGAGCCCTGGCCAGCAAGGTGCGTGGTTTATTTGAAAACTCATAAAGAGCCCAGCAGGACCAAGCCAATTTTTACTTTTGCTTTAATTCCTCACAGACCTTACTAAGGTCCTGGTAAGTCACACGAGCCAAGCTCGCTATGTGGGAGCATTCCAAAGTGTGCAATTTTGACAGAAGTTCATCGGTGAGGCGAGACCTCTCCCATTTAAGGCGGGATCCAATCTTCATAAATACCCCTCGGACTACCAGTTTGAGCCTCCCACAACATCAGGGGATTTTCCACTGAGTTATGGTTGAAGGAGAAATAGTCCGTCATGGCCGACTGCAATTCAGTGAGCAGATCTGGACTGTAGTAAGGCCTCATTAAGCCTCCACGATGGAGGTATCCTAGTCACTGGTTTGAAGTGTCAGGTGGATCGGAGCGTGATCAGAGAGCGTAATGACATCAATGTTTGCGGACACGACTGGATATATCTTTATGGGGCACTAGAAGATTGTCAAGACACGAGTAGTGTGATGGACTTGTGAAAAGTAAGAGTAGTCTCGCTCTTGAGAGTGTAACAAACTCCAGGGGTCAATCAAATGCATAAGCTGCAAGTCTATTTTCAAGTGCTTTAAACGGGAATACGAAAGAGGTGAGGAGCCATGCAATACATCCAATTTGAGGTCCATAGCCAAGCTAAGGTCTCCTCCATAGACCAACAGCCCCTCTGAGAATTCTAGAAGAGTAGGGAGAAGATCTCCTCTTTCTATAGGAGTCCTCAAGGCTCTGTCCTCTATCTACATCTCCCTTGGCCATTTGATAGCCTCCCACTACTTCCAATACCATCTCTATCCTCCAACATATCAACATTTATCTCTCTACTTCTCAGCTTACCCCTTCAGTCTCCTTGTGCATCACAAATGTACTAACTGACAAAACAGTATGGATGTCACATCACTTTCTCTAAAAACGAAGCTCATAATATTTCCTTCCCTGCATGTGCTCTTTCCCAACTTTTCCACTGATATTAATAGCACAACTATCAGTACCCCCCATCAGGCCCAGGGTGTTAGGTGTAATCTTGGTCTCTTATATCTTCTTTCGCTCCACATCCGAACACTGTCTAAAATCTTGCTGCCTTTTCCTCCGTAACATTTCCAAAATATGCCCCTTCTTAACCAACCATACCACCAATAAATAATTCACTTCCTATTTATCTCTTGCCTTTATTATTGTAACCTGCATCATCAATGGCCTACCTGTACACAAGCTATCCCTCTTCAGTCTATCATATATTCTTCTGCCAGTATTATCCACCTTGCCAACCGCTCAGTGTCCACCATCCCTATCTGCCAATCCCTCCACTGGCTTCTGCTCACCAAAGAAATTAAATTTAAAATGCTAACAACATGAAAAGCCATCCACAACTCAGCCCGAAGCTACATCAACAACCTTGTTTTAAAATATCACCCAAACTATCCTGTACACTCCTCTCAAGACCTCCTGCTCTCTAGCTTCCTCATCACCTCCTTCCATGCTCACCTCCAGTCCTCTGGGACTTCCTGCTTCAATTTGTTTGGCTATCTTCTACTCTGTCTGCCTTTAGGTGATCCCTGATTACTCACCTAGCTTATGAGTGGCATCACGCTCTGAAGCATTACCATAGATGCCAACATTTGAAAAAATTTCCAGGGACACTTTGCAGCACAGCTATCAATTACTTACCACACCCATGTCCATGAAGCCCCGCCCACTCTGCATAATTTATCGCCACCTACTTATCATCAGATTATAGGGTCTACTCAATAAAGAGAAAATTACAGGAAATTGAAAGGGGAATTTCAAACCTAAGGCCAAAGTAGCAGGGTTGGTATAATTCTCCCATTCAGCTGCACTACTTCTGCCTAAAGTTTCAAATTCTCCTCACAATTCCCTGCAATTCTAAAGTGTCAAATGTGTTCAGGTGTGACCATACAAAAAAATGTAATATGCATAGGCGTGCGCAGGGGGTGTGCCAGGTGTGCCCAGGCACACCCTAATTACTAAGTGTGGTGCACATTCCCCCCTACTGACCAGGCATCCCCCCTGTGTTGCCCCCAGCCGCCCCAGTGCTGCTGACTTCCCCCCTCTCCACCCAGCAGCTGTGGGGGATGTTTCAGGATAGAGAGCAGGGGTAGGGGCTAGTAAATATGTAATTTACCGGCCCCTTCCTTTTCTAAATGAGTTCAGTGTGAAAACACTCTCACACTGTGTTCATTCATAACTGATACATAGTAAACTGTGGACTATGCTTCATAATATGAATGGACAGAAAGCCACTCAGCACAGATCACTTCCCATTCATTCCCTGCCTTAGAAAGAGGAAGGCGTGTGTGTTTGAGCTTTGGGATGCACACCCTAATGCAATAGGCTGCGCACACCTATGGTAATATGTAAATATAAATAAAGTGCAAGGTGTAAATAAGTATGAAAAAACCTAATTATGCTATCTGGTACAATCAGGGCTTTTTTTCTCAGACAATACGTGCAGGAACTCCCCTTTCTGAGTCACCCCTTGTCTCCGCCCCTACCCACCTCCTGCACCATTCCTTGGTTCCACCCCCTACCCACCTCCCAAGTACTGCTCCTTTTCCAGAATACAGAACCATGTAACATTGTGGTACTAAGTAATATGTATGGAGTTTGTTAATAATGACAAGAAAAACAATAAACTAGATCACATGCAGCCAGCAACAATAGACCCCCTCAGCAACAATGAACCACTCAGAACTAAATACCCCCCCAGCAACAAAAGATCCCCAGCAGCAATAATAGATCTACCTGCAGCCAGCACCAATAGACTTCCCAGCAGCCACCAAAAATAAACCCTCCCCCAGCAACAATGTATCACTCGCAACAAAATAACTCCTCCCCTAGCAACAACTGACCCCCAGCAACATAGGACCCACCCCTAGCAACAGTAGATCCCCCTACCAACAATAGACCTCCTGAGCAACAGTAGACACCCCTCCCCACCCTGCAAAAGTATATCTCCTCCAGCAACAATAGATCCCCCAGCAACTAGCATAAATAGACCTTGAACCCCTTGCCATTAAATACAGTCAGTGTTGGAGGTGTCAGAACTGCATTCCCCCACGTTCCCGCTGAAAAAAAGCCCTGGGTATAATTAGGTTTTAATGGCGCCATTACGTAACTGCGCACGCGCTCGCCCCAGGGCGAGCTTAAATGAGCTTTCCCGAGCCCAGCAGGCGTCGGAATGGTGCATGCACAGTTACGATGTCGGCCCGCAACCATTTTTTTTTTTTTTTATGGGCACCGGCTGCCCGCAACGGGGATTGACAGGCGCTTGCAGGGACAATGTAAATTACCTGGGACAGGCTCCTATTTGCCGGGACTGTCCCTGCTAAAACGGGACAGTTGGCAAGTATGCATTACCAGCCACTATCAGAGCGGTCTCGCCTCTTCTCGGTGCTGGCACCTGGGGAGATCACTTGACCATGCCGGAGTGACCAGAAAATAGGTGCATACATAGGCAAGTGCCTACTGTATATCACTATTTGCCTGTGTTATTTATTATGATGTATTTTTATTTTAAATGTTTTGGCTGATCGCTGCAGGGGTCTGGTTGTTTGTGATGTAGGGGAGCTGACCTCATAGTGGAGAAAGGGAAGTAGACCTGTGAGGACCTGTGCTGTCATGTAGTGCTTTTTCTTCCATGCAACCCATTCAATGGGCCCATCTCAGGGATCTACGTTTTCTTTTTTCAAATTCTTTATTTATTTGAACATGAAAGAAAAGTACAAAAGTGCATCAAAATACAAATATAAAGATCCGTAAACATCAGACCTCCAACACGTAAGTCAGATAAGGAACAGAAAGGATATGAATAGAAATTACCCGTACATTTCCGTAAACCGTAAATTCGTGCTAGACAGACAGGGTCAGGGAGGAAACCAACAACTTGAATAAATACGATTACGGTGAGCATCTCCACACACTCATGGACATTGCTCATAGATATGTGCACCAAGAGTCTGCAGACACGCAAGAGTTCTAAATGGAAAGACAGGTGGGAAAGTTCGGGAGGGGAGGGTCGACCAACATGGGGAAGTAGATAAGAGAAAAGTGCAGGGAACATAGAGCAGGACATGGAGAGGGGAAAGACTAACGGAAGGGGTGTGTCCGGCAACTAGCCGGGAGAGAAGATACAGGAACGTAGGAAAAGCAGGGGGGGGGGAAGGAAGTGAACACCCAGGATTGCTACCCGTGCGGGCGACCTCACCGCAGATCACATTCCCTGTTCCGGGCCCAGGCCCTGAAGCGCAAGTCCCTCCTCAGAGAATATAAATGTATTCCAGCAGGACCACGTCTTTGTGTACTGTTCCCTCCTGCCCTGTGCGGTGAGCACCAGGTCTTCCAAGTCATTAACCATCTTTACCTTCTGCAACCACAGGGGGACCATCGGGGGAGAGGGGCTCTTCCAGCAGAGGCTGATACACGATTTTGCCGCGTCCGAAAGGTGTCTCAACACCGAGCTCTTGTAGCGCTTAGGGGCTATGCCCGTGCTATGTAGTAAGAAGAAGGCCGGGTCATCAGGGACAGCCCGGTCTGTCATCAATTGGGAAAGGCGGCGCACTTCGGCCCAAAAATCCTGGAGTTTAGGGCAGGACCAGAAGATGTGGAGCATAGTTCCAACCTCCCGCTGACATCGCCAGCACTTGTCAGACGTCTCCGGAAAAAAACGGCGAAGCCTGACCGGTGTAAAGTACCACTGGGTCAAGACTTTATAGTTAGACTCCTGGATCTTCGTGCAAATGGATGACTTGAGGGAAAACCGAATTATATGACGTCTCTGGGAGTCGGAGAAGGTCCGGTGGAGTTCCCCCTCCCATTTAAGGATACCCGGCAAGACGAAGTCCGCGGGAGGATCCGAGATCAGGGCGTATAGCTGGGAGTGGGCATGGGGCATGTGGCCTTGAGTACTCAAAAGGTGCTCGAGAGGAGTCAGGTCTCGAGCAAAATCCGAGGGGTCACCCAGGTTCCTCAGAAAATGAAGGAGCTGTAGGGCCTGCCACCTGGGCAGGCCATATTTCCCACTAGGGGAGGTCAGCTGCGAGAGTGACGGCCATCCCGAGCTCGACACAAAGTGGGATGCCTGAAAGACACCCTCACGAAGTAAAGCACCAAACCGGTTGTTCTCACAACCCGGCCCAAATGCTGGATTCCCCAGCAGCGGGTAGAGCGGGCCGCGCCCCTCAGAGTCCTCTATCCGAGGCGGCCAGAGAGCAAATCTTGATTGTCGGCCCGATGGTAGGGTGTCATTTCACCTCCACCGGCACCTCCCGAGGAATCAGGGGGGCCCGCGGTAGGTAGATTGAGAATAGTGAGGCCTCCAGTGCGACCCAGAGCTTCAAGTCCGCATGACGCGACCAATCGATCCAATGTGAGAGCATAGCTGCCTGATAATAACGTTTAGGGTCCGGGAGTGCCACTCCACCATGCCTTTTAGGCAAGACTAGTATGCGGCGCGCTAACCGTGGTCGCCTGCCTGCCCACACAAATTCTGTGAAGACCGATTCGATCCTTCCCAGGAACGCGCTCGGGATCGAAATCGGTAGCGTCTGGAAAAGGTACAGCAGCTTGGGGAGGATCGACATTTTCAGGATGTTGCAGCGGCCGAACCAGGAATGAAGCCCCTTCGTCCATTTTGCTAGCAGGGTCCGAATACCCACCAGGAGAGGAGGAAAATTGAGGCGGAACAAGTCCGCTGGGTTGGGCGAGAGCACAGTGCCCAGATATTTAAGCCCTCCCTGGGCCCACCGGAAAGGAAAGTCCACCGTCAGCAGATCCTGGAGGGGCCGAGGCAGGGCCACCCTCATGATTTCCGACTTGGAGAGGTTGATCTTTAGATTGGAGACGGCGCCAAAAGTCTCAAATTCCTTCAGAAGGTTCGGAAGTGAGATCAGGGGCTGAGACAAAGAAAAAAGGAGGTCGTCGGCATACGCCGAGATTTTGTAGCTGACGTTCCCAATGCGGATGCCCGGGATATTCACATCTGCCCGGACCCGGGCAAGGAAGGGCTCAAGGGACAGCGCAAAGAGGAGGGGCGACAAGGGGCACCCCTGACGTGTGCCATTGTGAATCCGAATTGGGTCAGAAAGGACCCCGTTCGCCTTCACTCGTGCACTAGGAATGGTGTAGACACTCTGAATCCACGCCATCATCCGGTCTCCCACCACAAATTTCCGGAGCGTCGCAAACAGGAATTGCCAGCTAACCATGTCAAATGCCTTTTCCGCGTCAGTACTCAGGAACACTGCTGGATTGCTATTCTGACGGGCCTGGTGTATGAGATCAATTACCTTGTAATTACCCGTGTTGTCCCTGGCCTCGCGGGTGGTGACAAACCCCACCTGGTCCCGGTGCACCAGGGCCAGCAGCTGAGACTGCAGGCGGAGGGCCAACAGTTTTGTGAAGAACTTTAGATCGGCGTTCAACAGGGAGATCGGGCGATAGCTCCCACACGAGGAGGGATCCTTCCCCTCCTTAGGCATCACCGAAATGTGTGCCCCCAAGGATTCCTCCCAGAAAACAGTCTACGCCCACCGCATTAAAGAATTTCAGTAAATGGGGGGCCAAGACCTCATGTAGCGCTTGATAGTAGAAGACCGGGAAAACGTCGGGGCCAGGCGCCTTACCCTTTTTCGCAGAGGAGATCACCGATGAGAGCTCTTCCAGAGTAAACGGTGTATCCAGCTCCTCTCGGACCGAAGGCGAAATGCCCGGAAGCTCCACTGAGGCCAGGTAAGCCAGGGAGGCCGGCTCATGCGAAGGCCGTCGTGGTAGGCCATACAGGTGGGAATAAAACTCCCCAAAACAGCTAGAGATCTCTCTAGGAAGGTGTACCCTGGTGCCAGCGGCATTCACAAGGGAGGGCACATACGATGCCTGTTGTTGCTCCCGGAGCGTCCTCGCCAGCATCCTCCCACACTTGTCCCCCGATTCATAAGTGAACCGTCGGCAACGCCGGAGCGCAGCTTTGGCACGGAAACGCAGGAGGTCCACCACCTGAGTCCTCAACTTTAGTCCCGTTTCCCGGTCGGGGCCCCGCTTGTGTCGCCCCTCCAGGTCCACCACCTCTGCCAATAGCGCGGACAGTTTAGCCTCCCGTTCCCGCTTGAGTCGCGCTCCGTGACGAATGAGCACCCCCCGTATCACCGCCTTGTGGGCCTCCCACAGCACCCCCGGGTCACAGTCTGGCGTGGCGTTGATACGGAAATAGGATCGGAGTTGTAGGGCAACATCAGCCAAGATATCAGGATCCTGGAGGAGCCCTTCATTCAAGCGCCCATTCCAGTCCGCAGCCCGAAGAGTGCCACTAAGGTTGACTGACAGCATGACAGGGGCGTGGTCCGACCACGTAATGGCGCCAATCTCCACATATAACACATGTTGGAGTAGGCGGTGAGGTACTAGAAATAGATCAATCCTGGAGTAGGCCTGGTGGGGAGTAGAGAAATAGGAATAATCCCCGTTCGCCAGCATGCAAAAGACGCCACGCGTCCACTAGTTGGAGATTATGGAGAACAGAATGGACCTGGCGGCGTGAACCCTGGGACACAGAGGAAGTCCCGGAGGAGGTATCCAAAGCAGGATCCAGAGGGAGGTTGAAATCTCCCCCCAGGATCAGATGTCCCTCTGTAAATTCCATAAGCGCCGTCAAAGTCTTCCGGAGGAACCCCTCCTGGTGCACATTGGGGGCATATACCGTAGCCAGAGTCACCCCCACTTCCCCCAGGCGGCCCTTGAGAAACAGGAACCTACCCCCCGGGTCCTCCCTGCGGTCCAGAAGGGTCCAGGGAAGGCGGTTGGAGATCAGGATAGAGACCCCCTTGGACTTGGAATCTGGGTTGGAGGCGTGGTACACACACGGGAAGAATCTATTTTGCAGGAGAGGGAAGCCACCCGTCCGGAAGTGGGTCTCCTGGATCAGGGCCACATCCGCACGGAGGCGCCGCAGCTCACCGAGCAGCATGCGGCGCTTCTCCGGCACATTGAGTCCCCTTGCGTTCAGGGAGGTCACCGCACAGGGTCCATTGTCAACCGGGTAAGGCGTAGAACCTATAAGAAGAATGGGAGAAAGGAGCTAGATGGTAGGGGGGGGTGGTCCACAGAAATTGAGGGGGAGGAGGGGAACACAATGGGATGACCCCGACGTAGATCGGGGAGGGATAGAAAGAAGAAGGGGAGGAGGGGGGAGGGTAGAGGGATTCAGCCAATAACAGTCATCAGTACTGTGCAAGGTCGGAAGAGAAAAGGGGGGAAGACGGGCAGAGGAAGGAAGAAAAAAAAAGGGGGGGGGGGAAGCACCAGGGAAAAACAGACAAACAACAAAGATATACACAAAAGACACCCCTGGGACCTACCTCTCGCAGAGGAGAGAGTCCGGGTACGGGGTGTAGGCCTAGTGGGGGGTGAAAGGCAAAGAAACGGAGACTGAGTGGAAGTGGTCAAGCTGCCCGATCCAATCCCACCCCGCCTCAACAGCAATAATATATAGAAGTCATTCTCTTATAACTGAACAATTACTTGAACTATAAAAGGTGCCACGGACAGAAAAAAACATGTAATCCCATTGGCAGTGCAAAAACCAGTTCAATACTAGCGAAAATACAGACCAGGGGTGAGCCCCAAGGGTGGAGACCCCCCTCTCCCCCCGAACCAGAACCACAGGCGAGAGAGGCGAGGCCCCAACGTCCCCAAGAGACCCCCCACCACAAGTAGCGGCAGCCCTCCCCACACACATACAGAAGACAAACCCCATAGTCACAGTTGTTATTGAAGCCCCCGAAGCTATAGACATGAGAGGGAGGACTTCCGTCCATCATGACCCAATAGAGTCCGCAGGCAATGCCAGCCACCGTGTCGTGACTCCAGCCTCCAGTGCGCCCCGGGGTCGGAGACTCCGCCCACCCGTCTGCCCACCTGCCTCCCCCATGCGCCCGTGTCCGCGGCCACAGCGTCCTGCCCCCCCGGCCAGAATATGAAACCGTAGGGGGCGCGGCACAAATGGACGAAGACCCGCCCGCCCCTCCCCGCTCCCACCAGCAGCGCCGCCATACATCAAATCAGCATCACATTTCCCGCCCAACCCCCCCCCCCCCCCCGCATGCAGGGTCCTTCACACATGGTAAACCGCACAATCATGACAGTCAATACACACATATCTCCCATGTGCATATCCGGGAGCGATCAGGGGGCTTGGGCAGAACAAAGAGAAGGGCCGGACATCAACCGCCCGCCATAAACAGGCTCCGCCAAGGGGGTCTAGTGACATAGGGAGTTCCATGGGGGCCCCAGTACGCTACCCCCAACAGGCCACAGGGTGCCTATGGGAGAAAAGTGAATGTTCCATACAGAAGGGGGGGCCCCTCAGAGCAGGTCGGGTTTAACAGCGGCCACAAGCCCCATGCAGGATAACCCACCCCGGTGTCACAACTATCTGTCCGGAGCAGGGCAGCGGCACAGGGTAGGGCAGCACCCAAAGGTCACCCGGCAGGACCCAGGAGGGGTCCAGACCAACCGTTCCAGCCCGGAAGGGAGTGGGAGACCCAGGCTGGCGATCCCTCAGTCTTGCGATCAGCGTCCGGGGAGGTCATCCATACGGGGCCGGACAAAACGTGTCTCACTAGGGCAGAACGGGTCCCGGGACCCTCCCCGCTCCAAAAAGTCAATCCACCGCCGGCATTAGCAGGGGCGGCTCCGGGCAGAGCATGTTCACAGGGGACAAAGCACAACAGAAAGGGGGGTACTCATCTGCAGGCCGCCACCGGGAGGGTCCCTCAAGCTTCTCTCGTCACCGCCGCCGGCTCACCCCTGGGTCGACGGCTCCTCCTGGGGGTGCGAGGGTAGGGTCCCCCATCCATCCTGGGTGTAGGCACGGCTCTTCTGCCCGAGGAGGGGAGCCGCTGCAGCCAGTTAGGTACCTCAATCGGCAGCACATCCAGGAAGGCGAATAGGCCGGGCAGTTCATCCAGGTGTTGTAGGACAAAAGAGGCCGTTCCCTTGCGCACCGTCAGCGAGATGGTGTATCCCCAGCGGTACGTACATCCCAGCTGGCGTATCCGCTCCAAAAGGGGGCGCATCAGAGCCCTCCGCTGCAGGGTGGCCCGGGACAGATCTGGCAGAATTTTCACGCTGGCTCCATCAAAGTCCACGTCCCCAGCCTCCCAGGCCAGTCTGATAATCATGTCCTTGTGGGCATAACGGTGTAGCCTGCAGATGACGTCTCGTGGCCTCGCGGCATCCGGGGAGCGGGGTCCCAGGGCCCGATGGATCCTATCGAACTCCAGGGACTCCGACATATGGCCAGGCTCCGACATATGGCCAGCACCGTGGGTTGCAGGGACTCCTGGCCCGTCGCCTCCGGTATGCCCCGCAGCCGCAGATTGTTACGGCGGCAGCGGTCCTCCATCTCCTCCAGGCACAGCTGCAGTTCACCCACATACAGTTCCTGAGCCACCTGGGCTGCCTCCAGACGGGAAACCCTATTCTCCAGTGAGGATACCGCCGTCTCTCCCACCGACACCCGCTCCGACAGAGTGGTAACATCCGTGCGCAAGGCTTGAATCTCCCTGGCGTGGGCCTCCTCCAGCCGCAAAGCAAGGGCCTCAAAGTCCCGCTTGGTGGGCAACGCTTGGATCAAGGCCCGCAGGTCCCCCGCTGAGAGTGGTGCAGCAAGGGAGCTCGTCACTGAGGCCGAAGGAGAGGGGGGCTGGGTGTCCATGGCAAAAAGCAAGGGTGCGGTGGGAGAGACCGGTGCCGAGGCCATGCCCGCAGTATGCTCTACACGTGGCTTGGGGTGGCCGGTGCGGGCCGAGGCAGAGCGGGTCCCAGGGAAGTAATTACGAAGTTCCGATCCCGGAGGGGTGCGGAGTGGCTTCGGGGGTCCCCTCCTGCGATTTGTGCTCATTCCGTGGCAGAGAATGACATAGAAGTCGGGTAGTGCAGGGTGAGATGGACGGAGCTCAGGCTATGTGCTTCCTCACGCCGCCATGTCCAGGACACGCCCCCCGGGATCTACGTTTTCATGGACCTAAACGGCAATGGACTTTTACCCATCTCAGGTATGGGCCGCACATACTCTCTTTGCACCTATTCTATGTATACTGCTAGGGACACGTCGGCAGCTTAGCTATGCCAAGTTGTGCAGCCAATTAAATGTCTTCAATCGTATATGTATGTGAAGAATATTGTATAATTTCAGCTCTGCCAGTAAAAGGACTTTTATTAAGTAAAGTAAGTATCAATGTTCAAACAAAAGTAAATTTGGAGTATCTTAAGAATCTGAATACAGGGAGGGCAAGCCATGTGTAGCCCTTAGGCCCCTTTCACACGATCACAACGATCGGGTCCGCCTGTCCATTTTTCAGGCGGACCCAAACGGTCCACTCATTGTCCTCTATGGGTTGGTGAATGTCAGCTGACAGGCGATCTGATGCGATAAGATTTGCTGAAACCAGACGTATGGATGGCTAGTTGATTGAAAATAAAGCATATTGTAAAAAAAAGTAACATAAACGTCAGTATGCCAGCATTTATGAACTGTTAAAGAATCTGGTAAATTGCAGAAAAGAAAGTGATGTGAATACTAGGCTATGATATGGCAGTTAACCTAGACTACAATAATACCTAAAGAGTATGTAAACCCAATATTTCATATTCATGATTTGTGCCTGCTGTACCATGTACTTGTATGAGAAAGTATCCTGTCCCTGCCAGTCCCTCTGCTTTCCTATTAAAAACTGACCACACTAGGCAGAAGAGCACACCATGATCAGTTAGGTAAGCTCTGTGAGGTGTCATACAATGGTTGTTTAGTAGGGAAGCTCTGTGAGGTGCCAAACTATGGTTATGTAGTAGGAAGCTCTGTGAGGTGTCATACAATAGTTTTGTAGTAGTAGGGAAGCTCTGCAAGGATTCATACAATGGTTGTGTAGTAGGTAAGCTCTGTGGTTGTGTAGTAGGTAGGCTCTGTGAGTTGTCATACAATGGTTGTATAGTAGATAAGCTCTGTGGTTGCGTAGTAGGTAGGCTCTGTGAGTTGTCATACAATGGTTGTGTAGAAGGTAAGCTCTGTGAAGTGTCATACAATGGTTGTGTAGTAGGTAAGCTCTGTGGTTGCGTAGTAGGTAGGCTCTGTGAAGTGTCATACAATGGTTGTGTAGAAGGTAAGCTCTGTGGTTGTGTAGTAGGTAAGCTCTGTGAGGTGTCATACAATAGTTGTGTAGAAGGTAAGCTCTGTGAAGTGTCATACAATGGTTGTATAGTAGGTAAGCTCTGTGGTTGCGTAGTAGGTAGGCTCTGTGAGTTGTCATACAATGGTTGTGTAGAAGGTAAGCTCTGTGAAGTGTCATACAATGGTTGTGTAGTAGGTAAGCTCTGTGGTTGTGTAGTAGGTAAGCTCTGTGGTTGTGTAGTAGGTAAGCTCTGTGGTTGCGTAGTAGGTAGGCTCTGTGAGTTGTCATACAATGGTTGTGTAGAAGGTAAGCTCTGTGGTTGTGTAGTAGGTAAGCTCTGTGAGGTGTCATACAATAGTTGTGTAGAAGGTAAGCTCTGTGAAGTGTCATACAATGGTTGTATAGTAGGTAAGCTCTGTGGTTGTGTAGTAGGTAAGCTCTGTGAGGTGTCATACTATGGTTGTGTAGTAGGTAAGCTCTATGGTTGAGTAGAAGGTAAGCTCTGTGGGTGAGTAGAAGGTAAGCTCTGTGGGTAAGTAGTAGGTAAGCTCTGTGGGTGAATAAAAGGTAAGCTCTATGGGTGAGTAGAAGGTAAGCTCTGTGGGTGAGTAGAAGGAAAGCTCTGTGGGTGAGTAGTAGGTAAGCTCTGTGGGTGAGTAGTAGGTAAGCTCTGTGGGTGAGTAGAAGGTAAGCTCTGTGGGTGAGTAGAAGGTAAGCTCTGTGGGTGAGTAGAAGGTAAGCTCTGTGGGTGAGTAGTAGGTAAGCTCTGTGGGTGAATAGAAGGTAAGCTCTATGGGTGAGTAGAAGGTAAGCTCTGTGGTTGAGTAGTAGGTAAGCTCTGTGGGTGAGTAGTAGGTAAGCTCTGTGGGTGAGTAAAAGGTAAGCTCTGTGGGTGAGTAGAAGGTAAGCTGTATGGCTGAGTAGAAGGTAAGCTCTGTGGGTGAGTAGTTGGTAAGCTCTGTGGGTGAGTAGAAGGTAAGCTCTGTGGGTGAGTAGTAGGTAAGCTCTGTGGGTGAATAGAAGGTAAGCTCTATGGGTGAGTAGAAGGTAAGCTCTGTGGTTGAGTAGTAGGTAAGCTCTGTGGGTGAGTAGTAGGTAAGCTCTGTGGGTGAGTAAAAGGTAAGCTCTGTGGGTGAGTAGAAGGTAAGCTGTATGGCTGAGTAGAAGGTAAGCTCTGCGGGTGAGTAGAAGGTAAGCTCTGTGGGTGAATAGAAGGTAAGCTCTGTGGGTGAATAGAAGGTAAGCTCTGTGGGTGAATAGAAGGTAAGCTCTGTGGGTGAGTAGTAGGTAAGCTCTGTGGGTGAGTAGAAGGTAAGCTCTGTGGGTGAGTAGAAGGTAAGCTCTGTGGGTGTCAGTAGTAGGTAAGCTCTGTGGGTGAGTAAAAGGTAAGCTCTGTGGGTGAGTAGAAGGTAAGCTGTATGGCTGAGTAGAAGGTAAGCTCTGTGGGTGAGTAGAAGGTAAGCTCTGTGGGTGAATAGAAGGTAAGCTCTGTGGGTGAATAGAAGGTAAGCTCTGTGGGTGAGTAGTAGGTAAGCTCTGTGGGTGAGTAGAAGGTAAGCTCTGTGGTTGAGTAGTAGGTAGGCTCTGTGGTTGAGTAGTAGGTAAGCTCTGTGGGTGAGTAGTAGGTAAGCTCTGTGGGTGAGTAAAAGGTAAGCTCTGTGGGTGAGTAGAAGGTAAGCTGTATGGCTGAGTAGAAGGTAAGCTCTGTGGGTGAGTAGAAGGTAAGCTCTGTGGGTGAATAGAAGGTAAGCTCTGTGGGTGAATAGAAGGTAAGCTCTGTGGGTGAATAGAAGGTAAGCTCTGTGGGTGAGTAGAAGCTAAGCTCTGTGGGTGAGTAGAAGGTAAGCTCTGTGGGTGAGTAGAAGGTAAGCTCTGTGGGTGAATAGAAGGTAAGCTCTGTGGGTGAGTAGAAGGTAAGCTCTGTGGGTGAGTAGATAGAAGGTAAGCTCTGTGGGTGAATAAAAGGTAAGCTCTGTGGGTGAGTAGAAGGTAAGCTCTGTGGGTGAATAGAAGGTAAGCTCTGTGGGTGAGTAGAGGGTAAGCTCTGTGGGTGAGTAGAAGGTAAGCTCTGTGGGTGAGTAGTAGGTAAGCTCTGTGGGTGAGTAGTAGGTAAGCTCTGTGGGTGAATAGAAGGTAAGCTCTGTGGGTGAGTAGAAGGTAAGCTCTGTGGATGAGTAGAAGGTAAGCTCTGTGGGTGAGTAGTAGGTAAGCTCTGTGGGTGAGTAGTAGGTAAGCTCTGTGGGTGAATAGAAGGTAAGCTCTGTGGGTGAGTAGAAGGTAAGCTCTGTGGGTGAATAGAAGGTAAGCTCTGTGGGTGAGTAGTAGGTAAGCTCTGTGGGTGAATAGAAGGTAAGCTCTGTGGGTGAGTAGAAGGTAAGCTCTGTGGGTGAATAGAAGGTAAGCTCTGTGAATGAGTAGAAGGTAAGCTCTGTGGGTGAATAGAAGGTAAGCTCTGTGGGTGAGTAGAAGGTAAGCTCTGTGGGTGAGTAGAAGGTAAGCTCTGTGGGTGAGTAGTAGGTAAGCTCTGTGGGTGAATAGAAGGTAAGCTCTGTGGGTAAGTAGAAGGTAAGCTCTGTGGGTGAGTAGAAGGTAAGCTCTGTGGGTGAGTAGAAGGTAAGCTCTGTGGGTGAGTAGAAGGTAAGCTCTGTGGGTGAGTAGAAGGTAAGCTCTGTGGGTGAATAGAAGGTAAGCTCTGTGGGTGAGTAGAAGGTAAGCTCTGTGGGTGAGTAGATAGAAGGTAAGCTCTGTGGGTGAGTAGAAGGTAAGCTCTGTGGGTGAGTAGAAGGTAAGCTCTGTTGCTGAATAGAAGGTAAGCTCTGTGGGTGAGTAGAGGGTAAGCTCTGTGGGTGAGTAGTAGGTAAGCTCTGTGGGTGAATAGAAGGTAAGCTCTGTGGGTGAGTAGAAGGTAAGCTCTGTGGGTGAGTAGTAGGTAAGCTCTGTGGGTGAGTAGAAAGTAAGCTCTGTGAGTGAATAGAAGGTAAGCTCTGTGAGTGAATAGAAGGTAAGCTCTGTGGGTGAGTAGTTGGTAAGCTCTGTGGGTGAGTAGAAGGTAAGCTCTGTGAGTGAATAGAAGGTAAGCTCTGTGAGTGAATAGAAGGTAAGCTCTGTGGGTGAGTAGTTGATAAGCTCTGTGGGTGAGTAGAAGGTAAGCTCTGTGGGTGAGTAGAAGGTAAGCTCTGTGGGTGAGTAGTTGCTAAGCTCTGTGGGTGAATAGAAGGTAAGCTCTGTGAGTGAATAGAAGGTAAGCTCTGTGGGTGAGTAGAGGGTAAGCTCTGTGGGTGAATAGAAGGTAAGCTCTGTGGGTGAGTAGTTGGTAAGCTCTGTGGGTGAGTAGAAGGTAAGCTCTGTGAGTGAGTAGAAGGTAAGCTCTGTGGGTGAGTAGAAGGTAAGCTCTGTGAGTGAATAGAAGGTAAGCTCTGTGGGTGAGTAGAAGGTAAGCTCTGTGGGTGAGTAGAAGGTAAGCTCTGTGGGTGAATAGAAGGTAAGCTCTGTGGGTGAGTAGAAGGTAAGCTCTGTGGGTGAGTAGAAGGTAAGCTCTGGGTGAGTAGAAGGTAAGCTCTGTGGGTGAGTAGAAAGTAAGCTCTGTGAGTGAGTAGAAGGTAAGCTCTGTGGGTGAATAGAAGGTAAGCTCTGTGGGTGAGTAGTTGGTAAGCTCTGGGGGTTGAATAGAAGGTAAGCTCTGTGAGTGAATAGAAGGTAAGCTCTGTGGGTGAGTAGAAGGTAAGCTCTGTGGGTGAGTAGTTGGTAAGCTCTGGGGGTTGAATAAAAGTAAGCTCTGTGGGTGAGTAGAAGGTAAGCTCTGTGGGTGAGTAGAAAGTAAGCTCTGTGAGTGAGTAGAAGGTAAGCTCTGTGGGTGAATAGAAGGTAAGCTCTGTGGGTGAGTAGTTGGTAAGCTCTGGGGGTTGAATAGAAGGTAAGCTCTGTGAGTGAATAGAAGGTAAGCTCTGTGGGTGAGTAGTTGGTAAACTCTGGGGGTTGAATAAAAGTAAGCTCTGTGGGTGAGTAGATAGAAGGTAAGCTCTGTGGGTGAGTAGAAGGTAAGCTCTGTGGGTGAGTAGATAGAAGGTAAGCTCTGTGGGTGAGTAGAAGGTAAGCTCTGTGGGTGAGTAGATAGAAGGTAAGCTCTGTTGCTGAATAGAAGGTAAGCTCTGTGGGTGAGTAGAGGGTAAGCTCTGTGGGTGAGTAGTAGGTAAGCTCTGTGGGTGAGTAGAAGGTAAGCTCTGTGGGTGAGTAGAAGGTAAGCTCTGTGGGTGAGTAGAGGGTAAGCTCTGTGGGTGAGTAGTTGGTAAGCTCTGTGGGTGAGTAGAGGGTAAGCTCTGTGGGTGAGTAGAAGGTAAGCTCTGTGGGTGAGTAGAAGGTAAGCTCTGTGGGTGAGTAGAGGGTAAGCTCTGTGGGTGAGTAGTAGGTAAGCTCTGTGGGTGAGTAGAAGGTAAGCTCTGTGGGTGAGTAGAAGGTAAGCTCTGTGGGTGAGTAGAAGGTAAGCTCTGTGGGTGAGTAGAAGGTAAGCTCTGTGGGTGAGTAGAGGGTAAGCTCTGTGGGTGAGTAGTTGGTAAGCTCTGTGGGTGAGTAGAAGGTAAGCTCTGTGGGTGAGTAGAAGGTAAGCTCTGTGGGTGAGTAGAAGGTAAGCTCTGTGGGTGAGTAGAAGGTAAGCTCTGTGGGTGAGTAGAAGGTAAGCTCTGTGGGTGAGTAGAGGGTAAGCTCTGTGGGTGAGTAGAGGGTAAGCTCTGTGGGTGAGTAGAAGGTAAGCTCTGTGGGTGAGTAGAGGGTAAGCTCTGTGGGATGAAGTGATGTTTTGGTTCTATTGTCTGGGTGGCATCTATCGGTGTGTCACGTGGTGCCGGTACAGTGGGTGGGGCCTATGCAGAGAAGGAAGACGGAGAGAGGAGAGCGGAGCAGATCTGGGGATATCGGGGGACACCGGGAGGGTGGGGGGGGAGACGGTACCGGGGAGCACGGAGGAGGCTGAGCGGGAAGAGACCGGAGAGGAGGAGCCGGTGATGAGTGAGTAATCCCCCATCCCTGCACACACCGCATGCTGGGACCCCCCCACATCGGATAGCGGAGCCGGCTGTGTGTCCGGACGGAACGGCAGGAAGCGGCTGTACGGAACAAAGCTGAACGGTGAGGAGAGGCGGATTGTTTATCTCACAACTCTGCCCGGTACTGAGACCCTCATCACCGGGGTTCAGCAGCGGGTCAGTCCGGGGGGGGGGGGGGGGATGTGACTCTTCCTGTGTGCTGACATCACCATTCTACTCTACTGGAATCTCATATCTACACATAACTTTATATATATATATAGTGTACAATCCCCTCCACTGACACCAATGATGGGGCACTCCCCCCCCCCCCCCACTGACACCAATGATGGGGCACTATCCCCCCCCCCACTGACACCAATGATGGGGCACTATCCCCCCCCCACTGACACCAATGATGGGGCACTATCCCCCCCCCCACTGACACCAATGATGGGGCACTATCCCCCACCGACACCAATGACAGGGCACTATTCTACACCCCCCCCCCAACCGACACCAATGACAGGGCACTATTCTACACCCCCCCCCCAACCGACACCAATGATGGGGCACTATCCCCCCCCCCCCACTGACACCAATGATGGGGCACTATCCCCCCCCCCCACTGACACCAATGACAGGGCACTATCCCCCCCCCCCCACTGACACCAATGATGGGGCACTATCCCCCCCCCCCCCACTGACACCAATGATGGGGCACTATCCCCCCCCCCACTGACACCAATGACAGGGCACTATCCCCCCCCCCCCACTGACACCAATGACAGGGCACTATCCCCCCCCCCCTCCACTGACACCAATGATGGGGCACTATCCCCCCCCCCACTGACACCAATGATGGGGCACTATCCCCCACCGACACCAATGACAGGGCACTATTCTACACCCCCCCCCCCCAACCGACACCAATGATGGGGCACTATCCCCCCCCCCCACTGACACCAATGATGGGGCACTATCCCCCACCGACACCAATGACAGGGCACTATTCTACACCCCCCCCCCCAACCGACACCAATGATGGGGCACTATCCCCCCCCCCACTGACACCAATGATGGGGCACTATCCCCCCCCCCACTGACACCAATGACAGGGCACTATCCCCCCCCCCCCACTGACACCAATGATGGGGCACTATCCCCCCCCCCCCACTGACACCAATGATGGGGCACTATCCCCCCCCCCACTGACACCAATGACAGGGCACTATCCCCCCCCCCCCCACTGACACCAATGACAGGGCACTATCCCCCCCCCCTCCACTGACACCAATGATGGGGCACTATCCCCCCCCCCACTGACACCAATGATGGGGCACTATCCCCCACCGACACCAATGACAGGGCACTATTCTACACCCCCCCCCCCAACCGACACCAATGATGGGGCACTATCCCCCCCCCCCACTGACACCAATGATGGGGCACTATCCCCCACCGACACCAATGACAGGGCACTATTCTACACCCCCCCCCCAACCGACACCAATGATGGGGCACTATCCCCCCCCCCCACTGACACCAATGATGGGGCACTATCCCCCCCCCCACTGACACCAATGACAGGGCACTATCCCCCCCCCCCCCCCCACTGACACCAATGATGGGGCACTATCCCCCCCCCCCCAACACCAATGACAGGGCACTATTCTACACCCCCCCCCACTGACACCAATGATGGGGCACTATCCCCACCCACCGACACCAATGACAGGGCACTATTCTACACCCCCCCCCCCACTGACACCAATGATGGGGCACTATCCCCCCCCCACTGACACCAATGATGGGGCACTATCCCCCACCGACACCAATGACAGGGCACTATCCCCCCCCCCACTGACACCAATGATGGGGCACTATCCCCCCCCCCCCCCCAACACCAATGACAGGGCACTATTCTACACCCCCCCCCACTGACACCAATGACAGGGCACTATCCCCCCCCCCACTGACACCAATGATGGGGCACTATCCCCCCCCCCCCAACACCAATGACAGGGCACTATTCTACACCCCCCCCCCACTGACACCAATGATGGGGCACTATCCCCACCCACCGACACCAATGACAGGGCACTATTCTACACCCCCCCCCCCACTGACACCAATGATGGGGCACTATCCCCCCCCAACCGACACCAATGATGGGGCACTACCCCCCCCACTGACACCAATGACAGGGCACTATCCCCCCCACCGACACTGCACCATCCCCCCCCCCACTGACACCAATAACAGGGCACTATCCCCCCCCCCACCGACACCAATGACAGGGCACTATTACCCCCCCCCCACCGACACCAATGACAGGGCACTATCCCCCCCCACCAACACCAATGATGGGGCACTATCCCCCCCCCCCACTGACACCAATGACAGGGCACTATCCCCCCCCCCCACCGACACTAATGACAGGGCTTTATCCCCCCCCCCCCCACCGACACCAATGACAGGGCACTATTTCCCCCCCCCCCCCACTGACACCAATGACTGGGCACTATTCTCCACCCCCCCCCTCTGACACCAATGACGGGGCACTGTTCCCCCCTCTGACACCAATGACAAGGCACTGTTCCCCCCCCCCCCCCACTGACACCAATGACTGGGCACTTTTCTACACCCCCCCCCCAACTGACACCAATGACAGGGCACTATTCCCCCCCCCCCCACTGACACCAATGACGCTGCACCATTCCCTCCCCCCTCTGACACCAATGACTGGGTACTGTTCCTCCCACTGACACCAATGACTGGGCACTATTCTACACCCCATCCCCACTGACACCAATGACAGGGCACTGTTCCCCCCCCCACTGACACCAATGACAGGGCACTGTTCCCCCCCCACTGACACCAATGACAGGGCACTGTTCCCCCCCCACTGACACCAATGACGGGGCACTGTTCCCCCCCACTGACACCAATGACGGGGCACTATTCTACACCCCATCCCCACTGACACCAATGACAGGGCAATGTCCCCCCCCCACTGACACCAATGACGGGGCACTGTTCCCCCCCCTCCACTGACACCAATGACGGGGCATTGTTCCCCCCCCCCTCCACTGACACCAATGACGGGGCACTGTTCCCCCCCCCCCCTCTCCACTGACACCAATGACGGGGGAATATCTCTCCCCCCTCCACTGACACCAATGACGGGGCACTACCCCCCCCCCTCCACTGACACCAATGATGGGGCACTACCCCCCCCCCTCCACTGACACCAATGACGGGGCACTACCCCCCCCCCTCCACTAACGCACAAAAAAAATAATAATTATACAGCGCTATTGGTCTGTGTATACAAATCTATGTGCATAGAACTAATAAATATATATATTTTACAATAAAGTGTAAGAATATAGCGTCCATTATCCAAATTGCACACAAGGTGCAGATATCTCCAACAAATTCAGGCTCTATACCCTTGATACATTGATACATTGATACGTAGAGCCTGAAAGTCTTGGAGATATCTGCACTTTTGGTGGAATTTTGATAAATGGACACTTTATTTTTGCACTTTTTTTGTATTATAAATATTTATTTTTTTAGTTCTATGCACATACAGAAGATTTGTATACACGGACCAATAGTACATATAATAACACACTGTATACAGAGCTAAGTGCTTATGTTGTATTTTAGATACAGCACCTTTGGCTTCTTTATGAATCCAAGCGCTGGTGGATGTTATTAGAGTAAAATTCATTAAAGTGTATTTTTTCCAAAAATAATTTGTGGTTCAAAAACCGCTCATGTAATATAAAAATATGAAACACCCATCATTTTATTCCATAGAGCCTTTGCCTAAAAACTATATATTGTTTGGGTATTCTAAGTTTATTTATTTTATTTTTTTTTTCTAGCAAAAAAATGATGTGCCCCATTGTTGATGTCAGTTGGCAGAATAATGCCTCATAGCAGTGAGGCAAGGGCCACATCCCATAGCCAGATAAAGGCAAGGGCCACATCCCATAGCCAGATAAAGGCGAGGGCCACATCCCATAGCCAGATAAAGGCGAGGCCACATCCCATAGCCAGATAAAGGCGAGGGCCACATCCCATAGCCAGATAAAGGCGAGGGCCACATCCCATAGCCAGATAAAGGCGAGGGCCACATCCCATAGCCAGATAAAGGCAAGGGCCACATCCCGTAGCCAGATAAAGGCAAGGGCCACATCCCGTAGCCAGATAAAGGCAAGGGCCACATCCCGTAGCCAGATAAAGGCAAGGGCCACATCCCGTAGCCAGATAAAGGCAAGGGCCACATCCCATAGCCAGATAAAGGCAAGGGCCACATCCCATAGCCAGATAAAGGCGAGGGCCACATCCCATAGCCAGATAAAGGCAAGGGCCACATCCCATAGCCAGATAAAGGCGAGGCCACATCCCATAGCCAGATAAAGGCGAGGGCCACATCCCATAGCCAGATAAAGGCGAGGGCCACATCCCATAGCCAGATAAAGGCGAGGGCCACATCCCATAGCCAGATAAAGGCGAGGGCCACATCCCATAGCCAGATAAAGGCAAGGGCCACATCCCGTAGCCAGATAAAGGCAAGGGCCACATCCCGTAGCCAGATAAAGGCAAGGGCCACATCCCGTAGCCAGATAAAGGCAAGGGCCACATCCCGTAGCCAGATAACGGCAAGGGCCACATCCCATAGCCAGATAACGGCAAGGGCCACATCCCATAGCCAGATAACGGCAAGGGCCACATCCCATAGCCAGATAACGGCAAGGGCCACATCCCATAGCCAGATAACGGCAAGGGCCACATCCCATAGCCAGATAACGGCAAGGGCCACATCCCATAGCCAGATAACGGCAAGGGCCACATCCAGCCCCCAGGCCGCAGTTTGGAGACCACTGGGTTAGAGGAATAGTGCCCCATTGTTGGATACCAAAGATACCATCGTTGGTATCAGTGGGAGGAATAGTGCCCTAAGGGCCAGATAAAGGCAAGGGCCACATCCAGCCGCCAGGCCACAGTTTGGAGACCACTGGGTTAGAGGAATAGGGCCTCATGATTGGATACCATTTTTGGAATCAGTGGGAGGAATAGTGCCCCAAAGGCTGGATAAAGGCATGCAAAGGGCCACACCTGGCCCCTAGGCCACAGTTTGGAGACTGCTGCACTAGAGGAATAGTGGCCTGTTGTTGGATACCAAAGCTACCATCGCTGGCATCGGTGGGAGGAATAGTGCCCCATTGTTGGTGTCAGTGGGAGAAATGGTGCTCCATTGTTGGTGTTAGATGGCAAAATAGTGTCTTGTTTCAGTGGGAGGAATAGTGACTATGCCCCAAGGGCCGGATAAAGGCAAGGAAAGGGCCACATCCAGTCCCCAGGCTGCAGTTTGTAGACCACTGGGTTAGAGGAATAGTGCCCCTATTGTTGGATACCAAAGCTACCATCGCTGGTATCAGTGGGAGGAATAGTGCCCCATTATTGGGTTAGAGGAATAGTGCCCCATTGTTGGATACCAAAGCTACCATCGCTGGTATCAGTGGGAGGAATAGTGCCCCATTATTGGGTTAGAGGAATAGTGCCCCATTGTTGGATACCAAAGGTACCATCGCTGGTATCAGAGGGAGGAATAGTGCCCCATTATTGGTGTCAATGGGAGAAATGGTGCTCTATTGTTGGCGTTAGATGGCAGAATAGTGTCTTGTTTCAGTGGGAGGAATAATGCCCCAAGAACCGGATAAAGGCATGCAATGGGCCACACCCGGCCCCTAGGCCGCAGTTTGGTGACCACTGCACTATGCGGATAGGGAACCTATTCCCATCCGTCTGTTTTTAGTGGATTGGATGTCGGAGTGTGTAAACAGACACATGTCCGTTTACATCCGCCACTCCATAGAGGATAATGGAGGGTCTGATCAGGTTACATAGTCAGGTTGGAAAAAGATCTAGTTTAACCAGTAGGAGGAAAAATAAAATCATATCCCATATGTAAAATCTATTTCCACAGCTGATCCAGAGGAAGCTACAGCAGGAGAAAAAAATTCCTTCCTGATCCCCCGAGAGGCAATCAGATATTCCCTGGATCAACTTTACCCAGGGCTGCTGTTAGGAATGATGGGGCCCCGTACAGCCTACCTGATGGGGCCCCCTTCAACCCCATCCCTGGCCCCGCCTCAAAACAAAATGCAGGTTTGTCACCGTTTACGTATATATGTGCGGGACCAACATGCATGTTTGCAATTACTCATGAACAAGGGGGAATGGGGGCTTTAAAAAGGTTTTACATTTTATTTTAATTATGTTACTTTGTGCAAAGTTGCTGGGGCTATTATGATGCAGGGATGACCAAGATATCACCCTTCCAATCCAGGGACGTGCCAGTGTTCTGTCAGAATAGCGCTACCTATCAGATTCTGCTACCGGAAGTAATATACAGACTAGAACAACTTACTGCGCATGCGTCATGCATTCCAACATGGCCGCTATGCATACCAATAGCTTTCTTAATGACACGAAGCAGCGGTGGACATCTTCTTACACCCACACAAGTCTTCAATTTTACATTTATTTTATCAGTAAACTGACCTTATAGAATAAATCACAGTATTACATTTGTATTATTATTGTATTCTAGTAAATATAGCGAGAAACCTGCGGCCAATGTGGTGACGGCCACCTTGGTACACCCCGCACTGCTCAGCGACAAACTGATTATATAGTGAAATAGACTGTTCCACTCGGCTGCGGTGAAATAGTCTATTTCAGTATATAAGGTGAGTTTACTGCTAAAATAAATGTAAAACTCCAGACTTTCGTGGGTGTAAGAAGATGTCCGCTGCTGCTTGGTGTTCTGTCACATTAGGAAACCTATTGGAACGCATAGTCGCCATGTTGGAACACATGGTGCATGCGCAGTAAGTTGTTCTTTCCGAATGCCACTTCTGCTAGCAGAATCTGATAGGTAGCGCTATTCTGACAGAACACTGATACATCAATGGGCGGGAAGAGGTTAAAGGGGAGTGGTTTGACTGCACATGTTTACTGTCCCCCAAACACAAGTTTAAAGTAGCATCTCACTGTGTCCTATGATCACCAGCATGAAAATCACACAGGCTACAGGTGCCCTGTCACAGTGTCATATGGATGCTGGGGATGCTGACTTTGTTATGCAGTAACACTCACTACAGTCATAGCTTAAAGTCAGCATCCCCAGCATTCATGTGACACTGTGACAGGGCACCTGTAGCCTGTGTGATTTTTATGCTGAGATCATAGGACACAGTGAGGACTCTATCCTCTGTTCTTCACTCACTGTGTCCAATCCAGCCACGCTGTCCTCCTGCTGTTCCCTGTCAGCTGCTGAGCAATCTGCCTCCGTACATGATCACACTCTGCACTTGAGTAAGGGGAGGCGGGGCTGAGCAGAGAACTATTGTATCCCTCCGCCAGGCAAAGCAGTGGACAGCAGCAGCCAGCACTATATTGCAGCAAATCACCATGGAACTAAATCCTATGTATACATGCGACCCGAAAATGGAAAAAAAGTCCCGCCACTGCACTCACTTCCTGGGCCCTTCTGCTGTCATTATAGGGCCCAGGAAAATGTAATTACACCCCCAAGAAATTACAAATTAGGAAAAGGTTTAGAAAAAACGATTTTTTTTGAACATGCAGAAATTTACTGTGATGCTGCCCGGGCCCCTTGTAGAGCTGATGGAGCCCGGGCCCGGTACAACAGGGCTGGTTGTACTGCCCTATCAGCGGCCCTGACTTTACCTATAAATATTGAAAAACTGACAGGTGGACTCGGTTGGTCCGCTCATGTGAAAGAGGCCTTGCGTGTTCTGAAGCATCCACACGTGTACTCAGGCCATGAGTTGGCATTCCCCACATACGCCTCTGGCTGTATTAATGTGGTTTCCATTTTCAGATGATCAGACAGGTGTGTCTACTAAGCTGCAGACAGACACCTTGTCATCTGGTCCTGCAAGTTCTGTTATTGTATATAAATGTCAATTGGTTTTGTTTGCAATGACAGTTCAGTGATCAGACCTTTCAGTAACCAGTGCAAGAAACAAAGTATCCAAATCAATCAGTTAGAATTCCCTTTAGGCCCCATTCACACTAGTGCGACTTGTCCCGCGATTTTGGACTGCAAAATCGCATGACAAGTCGTTTTCCATTATTTTCAATGAGCCCCATTCATATCAGTGCGTTTTGAAGTCGCACCGACTTCAAAGTAGTTCCTGCACTACTTTGCCACGATTTTAATGTGTTTTGAGGCATATAGCCTTGCCATTGCTTTCAAAATCGCGGCAAAAATCGCGCCGCGAAATCGCGGTAAAATTGCGTCGCAATAGTGTGAAAGGGGCCTTAGCGACGTCAGATCAATACAGGATTGATTGGTTGATATGGATCATGTACTCTGTGCTTTGCTCCTTGCATATTCTTATAAAAAAAAAGAAAGTTGGATTGAAAACAAAAAACAAATCAATCGTACTCCCCTAGGTGGATGTAGCAGCTGACCCCCGCCACCTCTAAAGGCTCGTACACTATAAGAAAATCGGGCGAACGTTTTTGTCCAAAGCGCTTTCGTACGATTTTCGTATAGTGTGTACAGAACTTTCTACAGACGATTCAGAATTTTCGTACGAAAATTCTTGAAGGGACAAACTCCAAAATGTTTCACGTATGGGAAAAAAGGAACGATTTTCGTTCAATGTGTACCATTTTCTTACGATTTTTGAAAAATCAGAAAAGAAAGACTGCGCATGATCAGAAACAATAAACAACAAAAAAAAGCCTTTGTCGTACAAGAATTTTCATACAAATATTCGTTCATCGTTTCCGATTTGCTGTGAAACAACGCGGAAAATTGGACGATCGTTCACCCGATTTTCTTATAGTGTGTACCCCACTTAAAGTAAAGTTCATATTCCTATCGCACACCTTCCTGGTTTGTAGGCTCATATATATACTGGGTGCTGGAGCGATCACCAGCTGGACACTGGATCTGTTACAAGTAGATACATATTCGCCAGCACACCATGGATCTTGCAAAAGCAGTCCAAAAGTTTTATTGAAAGAAGATCACATCAAAAACATGGTGCAAGGTTTTCGGAGCCACGCAGGACTGCGCAGGAGTCCGAAACCTTTTTGCAAGATCCATGGTGTGCTGGCGAATATGTTTCTACTTGTACCCCACTTATGATTGCTCAGTTCTCAGTCTTCAGTGAGCCTGTGACTGTCAGTCTCCGGCTCTCTGCACTGTCCCTCCAGCGCTCACTGGAGTCCTGAACTGGGGAGGGGGAGGGAGCAGCTGGCTCAGGCTCTCAGCAATGTGCTGAGAAGCTGAAGCCCCGTACAAACATTCAGATAATCGGATGACTTATCGTTCGCATTTTGTTGCATGATACTAACATCGAATTCAACAATGCGTACAAACCGTATGATTTCTGTCGTACGATTCGGGAAAAGCTTCCTGGTTGCTTAGCTACATATGAGATGGTGCAAAACAAAAACAATGGCAGCCAGGCTTTTTCTGTGCTATTTTAGTGTTTCTGATCATGCGCGGTCTTTGTCGATCGATTTTTAGCGGACACATAGTGTACTGATGATTGTCGTTCGCGGGGTTATCGTACAATAGAAGTTTTCCTGTTTGTCCCTTCGGATTTTGTTGGACCAACTGTCGTGATCGGCTGTTGAAAGCAGTGTACTAACCATCAGATTATCGTGCAATCAGGTCGAAAGCAAGTTTTATCGTACGATTATCGGAACGTGTGTACGGGGCATGAGTCAGTTGGTGGCCCAGGCATCTAGGTGGATCCCGACATTGAAGTCAAGATCCCTCCAGAGTCTGGACCGACTGAGTGACGTCAGCTGACAGCAGATTTTAGCCCACTGTCGGTTGAAAATGGGTTACAGGAGTGCAGAACGAAGTGCACTGATGTGACCCACATGGGAAGTTGGGGCAAAAGAGCTTTGGCAATACCGCTCCTTTTTAAAAGCTGTCCTGTTCTATTGGCAAACAGAGTACAGGTTGGTACTACTACTTCACTTGCATAAACTTACTTTGATGGCAGCCTTTGGTGTAGTAAGTCCTTATTCTCATCTGTGCAAATGTATTTGTGTTGGCTGATGCACGACAATGTATGCCAAGAGGATTTGCATTGTTTTCTATGGAGCTCATTCACACCCGTCTCTTTTCTGTGTCTTGGGGGAAGAACGTACAGGTGTTGTTGTGTTATGGTTTTTTTTTTTTTGGGTCTGGCAATGTACATTTTGACCCCATAGACTTTAACCACTTAAGCCCCGGAAGATTTTACCCCCTTCTTGACCAGGGCCTATTTTGCGATTCGGCACTGCGTGACTTTAATGGACAATTGCGCGGTCGTGCAACGCTGTACCTAAACGAATTTGGCGTCCTTTTTTTCCCACAAACAGAGCTTTCTTTTGGTGGTATTTGATCACCTGTGCAATTTTTAGATCATGCGCTATAAACAAAAAAAATAGCGTCAATTTTGCAAAAATAACAATATTTTTCACATTTTTTTATATGAAATTTCCCCCCCCAAAAAAATGTAAAAATCTAAATTTTTTAACATTTTAGGCCAATCTTTTATTTTTTTTTAACCATATGTTTGGTTAAAAAAAATAAAAATTGCAAAAAGCGTATTTTGATTGGTTTGCGCAAAAGTTATTGCGTTTACTAACAAAGGGAAAGATTTTTGTCATTTTTTTTTTTTTAACGCGTAATGGTGGCGATCTTTTTTTTTTTTTTTTTGCGGAACTGCGACATTGCCGCGGACAGATCGGACCCTTGACTGACATTTTTTACACTTTTGGGGTTACCAGTGACATTACTACAGTAATCGGTGCTATACATATGCACTGTCACAGTAAAAATGACACTGGCAGTGAAGGAGTTAACTGTATTGGAGAGGGAGGGGTTAAGTGTGTCCTAGGGGCGTTCTTCTAACTGTGATTGGCTGTGGCTGTGCGTGTAAGAACAGCGATCAACGGTCCTACATAGTAGAACCGTTTGATCATCGTTCTTTCACAGGGAGAACTGACAGGCGGCTTTGTTTACACTAGCCGCCTGCCTTTCTCCCGCTGTCACGAACGACCGCGAGTGCCCGGTGGACGTCGGGTCCGTGACGGAGCGGGAGCGCGCCTCCGGCGGCGCACACTCGCTCCCCACACCCTTACAGGCTAGCGACGTATCCCTACGTCGCTCTGCCTGTGAGGGGCTGACCGCCACAGTAAATAGTTGTGCGGCAGTCGGCAAGTGGTTAACTGCTTAAACGGCCTCCCAGAAGCAGTCTCCCCGCGCGCTCCCGCGAGCGCGCATAGGGGAAATTCTGTGTCGGCCGTGTCCCTTGGACACAGCCGATCACAGATCGTGGTGAATGGCCAATCACAGCGGCCATTCACCACGTGATCGGACCGTCCAATGAGAGATGATCTCATATGTAAACATATGAGATCATCTCTCATCGCCGGCGCTCCTTCCTCACACGGAGCCTGCAGTGTGAGGAAGGAGGGGGAGCCTCACAGCGCCAGGGACACAGAAGAAATGTAATCAGGGCACCGATCACTAGTGCCCTGATTACAAAAGGTAAAACACATACACAAATTGCCCACAGTGCCCGCCTACAGTGCCCCCCCCATCAGTGCCCACAATCAGTGCCCATAGTGCTGCCAGTCAGTGCCTGCTCATCTAGGCACTGATGAGCACTGACTGGCAGCACTATGGGCACTGATGGTGCTGCCCATCAGTGCTCATCAGTGCCACCCGTCAGTGTCCATCAGTGCCATCCGCCAGTGCCCATCAGTGCCGCCTATCAGTGCCCATCAGTGCCGCCCGTCAGTGCACCTCTCAGTGCCCAGCAGGGCCACCTCTCAGTGCCCAGCAGTGCCGCCTATCAGTGCTCATCAGTGCGGCATATTAGTACCACCTCATCAGTGCCTATCAGTGCCGCCTCATCAGCGCACATCAGTGAAGGAGAAAAATGTATTTATTTTCAAAATTTACTCGCAGAAAATAAGAAAAGCTTTTTTTTTTTTCAAAATTTTCTGTCTTTTTTCTTTTTTTTTGTAAAAAATAAAAAACCCAGAGATGATTAAATACCACCAAAAGAAAGCTCTATTTGTGTGAAAAAAATGATAAAAATTTCATATGGGTACAGTGTAGCATGACCGCGCAATTGTCAGTCAAAGTGTGCGAGCGCTGAAAGCTGAAAAATTGGTCTGGATGGGAAGGGTGTTTAAGTGCACAGAAGGCAAGTGGTTAATGAGTGCACGTGAAAAATATCTAAAAAAAAAAAAAAAGAAACCCTTATGAAAACACATATACACAAGTGTGAACTCACTCTCCAGTAGAAGACAGCCACCCCTCTGCTCTGCATCATCCACACATGTTCACATGAGCCCGAAGCAGAAAAACGTGGCGATTGCTTGGATGACTTGTCAGCCGCTGATGGCAGACCTAAACATTGGAAAGCTGAAAACAAGAACTCGATGTACACATCTAATGCTATGCCTAGAACAACTATCACATCTGGTTGTTTACATGCCAGGTACAGGCTAAACAAGGCTTTCATAGCAGAATAAGGCCCCATTCACAGTTGTGCGACTTCGATGATAGACGTAGGCATTGCTTCCAGTCCAGTCAAAATCGCTGCTAAACGATCAGCCAGATCCTATGATTTCTGTGTGAGCGGAACATGTTCATGCAGCACCGAGCAAAATCGGTTTGGTTCCTTTCACACATGCAGCCAGGGGATGGTAAAAAAACAGATGGTTGATCTGCATTGTTACCGCTCCCTGACGCTCGCCTACAAAGCTGACTTGGTGTAGCCGAAGTGTATACACATTGGCACAATGCTTTGCAATTTTTTAACACGAAAGACAGCAGTGCCTGTCAAACTTTTCTATGTAAATGAATGAGGTTGTTCTGTAACTGCAAAGCAAACACTTGGCTTGCAGTTCATGGCTGTTCCAGCAATGCAAAATTTTCCATTCTGTAATAAAAAAAAAAAAAAGAAAACGGGGATCAGGAGTAAACAACACTACTGCTAGTGTGAAAGGAGCCTTCTGGTGTGTATGGATCACGTGGCCCACAGTGTAACCCAATGGTGATTTGCAATCTGATACGTCTCTGCACATGTTTTTGATGCATTCTGGTGCTTTTTTTTTTTTCCCTCCCCCCCCCTCATCTTAAGGTCCGGTTCACACAATGAATTGAACAGGAACATGCTGTGCATTCCCATGAGATTCCCAGGTAATCACGGTGCAGTGAGCTTTCATCCCATCCATTGAATTGGCTGAAATGGTGGCAGAGCCCAGTAAAATGAGTGCACGCACTACCTTATAAAATGTACAGCAACCCAATCGCATGGTACTTCATGGAATTGGCTGAAATTGTACCAGACTGTAGTAAAAGTAGACAATGGAAAAATTCCCCTAGTTGTGGGACTTTATAGGCACTCAAACATTGGTGTGAATAACACTGTAAACATATTGCTAAAATTTAATTGACTTTTTATTAAGAGAAATACAAAATGACATATAAAAACATGGTAAGTAAAAGTAGTGCATACACTACCTTCGGGTCCTTTCACACGAACGATCCGATCAGATCCACCTGTCAGTTTTTTAGGCGGATCTGATCGGATCCTCCATGCATCCCTATGGGGCAGCAGATGTCAGCTGACATGTCCACTGACACCCGCTGCTGTCCGATTCCGATCCTGTCCATGAAATTCGGACGGATGGAAACCCTATTTTCTATCCGTCCTGGGGATCGGATCGCATATGAGTGGACAAGCGGTCTGCTCTCATCTGATTCCCCATAGAGAGCAGCGGGGCTCTGACACCTCCCTCTCTGCACACAGAGTGGAGAAGGAGCTGTCACCTGCCTGCTCAATGGGGATCGGTGTATTGATCCCCCGCTGAGCAGCACGGAGTCCGCAGATGGAGCGGACCGCGTGAAAGGAGCCTTATAAAATGTACAACAAGCGGATCGCATGGTACTTAATTGAATTGGCTGAAATTGTACCAGACTGTAGTAAAAGTAGTGCATACACTACCTTATAAAATTTACAGCAACCGGATCAATGGTACTACTGTACCACACAATCCAGTACAGGCAATCACACAGTGTTTTGGGTGTCATTGAGTTTGGATTATTACCTGCTGCAGATTGCAACTGCAGTGCACTTTGAATTGGCCCTAATTAAAGCGGAGTTCCACCCAAAAGTGGAACTTCTGCTTTAAGGCCTCCTCCCCGGTTCCTGTTTGTGAAACTGAGCCTTTGGGGGGAGGAAGTAACCGATTTTGACCGGTGCCTGCTTCGCCTTCGGCAATCAGAAGCAGAAGTTCTCCTCTTCCCAAAGTCTTCTGGGACACATGACCAGTCACAGAGCGTAGCGCCGCTCACGCATTTGCAGTGGGCATTCGGCTGTGACGCCGCAAGCTGTCACAGCCGGGTGCCCATAGTAGAGATGTTGGCACCACCGTGGGCAAACACAGCTGGGGTGAGTACACCGCTGGATCATGGGACAGGTGAGTAGCTGTTTATTAAGCCCGCATTCACACTGCAGCGGCACGACTCTGTACTACTTCGGGGGCGACTTGTGAAGTCCCGTTCACCGCGACTTTGGCGCGACTTGCATGGACTTCATATAATGAATGTCTATTCAAGTTGCTCCGAGGTCGCCCCGAAGTAGTACAGGACACTTTTTCTAAGTCGCAGCGACTTGTGTCGCTCCTATTAGAACGGGTCCTGTAGCAGTCAATGGACCGCGACTTGTCAGGCTGACAAGTCGCCTGACAAGTCGCATTAGTGTGAATGGAGCCTAAGAGTCAGCAGATACACTTTTTGTAGCTGCTGACTTTTAATAAACAAAAAAACGACTGGAACTTCGCTTTAAGTAAATGTGCATTTTTTGTGCGTTTTTGCTGTGTTCCAGATGCGTTCCATACTAAAAATTGCAACATGTTCTTTATTTGTTGACTGCATTGGTGTGAAGGAAGGCCATTGTAATCCATGATAAACCCTGTCCATGCAGAATACAAAGGAAGTGGATTGCATTTGGTGTGAATCAGCCCTAAGGCCAGGAGTCACGCAGTTGCCTTGTAGTAATGAATGCTGTGCTTGTTGGTGTGTCACATTGCTACTCATTCTGAACGCACGCTATTTTTGTGCCTTTTGCCTTTGTCAGCTTACTTAAATAATAAAAAATATTTGTCAAACATCCACCCTGCACTAAGTAAATATCTATCACTTGAAAAAACCGTTGCTGCTATTCATCACCCAGTGACTCAAATAATAACAATAACACAGCGCAATAAACAAATATGTGCAATATATGTATGTATCTAAACACACCTATATCCTTTTCAACACACCATTAGTGGGAAAACAAAATATCAATAGGTGAAAAACACATGAGCATATACTAATACAGTCCACATTCCTATTAGAGATCGACCGATTATCGGCAACACCGATATATCGGGGGCTGATATGCACTTTCCCCTATATATCTGTATCGGCGTTTGCCGATATTTAGGGAAAGTGCTTGTACCGGAGTGATGGCTGCCGCTAGAGGCATCACCCCGGGACTGGTGTCCATAGCCGATGGTTGGCTAACTTGTAATGACAACCGATGCGGCTGAGAAGCCGCTCGGCTATCATTACAAGAAACGGGGGGGGGGGGGACAATCCCCCCCCCCCCCCCCCCCGCCGCCTTCCGTGGCTCGCCCGGGTATCCTACCTCCACCACCGCCAAAGAGAAGGAAGACCCGATCAAAGCCGAATTCGGCTCTGATTGGGTCTCCATGTAAAAAAAAACCCGGAAGTGATGTCATGACATCACTTCTGGGTACTTGGCGCCGAATTAAAAAAACTGACAGCATTCAAAATAGCCAAACTTGGTGTTTTGAATGCTTTTCAGTGCAGAGGAGGGGTTTGGGGTATTTTAGACCCCCAGATCACTCCACAAGGAGTACCTAAAAAAAAAAAAAAAAAAATTTTAATGGCCGAAAATATCGGCAGATAACGGCCAATACCGATATCCGATGACCAAAATATCGGTATTGGCATTAATAAAACGATACCTGTCGATCACTAATTCCTATATATTTATATAAGAAAAAATTTGTCTGTGAGAACGCCCACTGGGAGGGGCGAAACGTGTTGACGTAGATTCTGGCCCTTCAGCCGCGTCGCTTCAGGTTTAGTGGAACACACGCCACTGTGCTGTATCTCTCGGATGTTGAAAGCCTCCAGGGTTCCCATCAATATTATGATATGCGTTTATTCATCTGATAAATTGTAAGTGCATTTTCTCATTGAATAAAGCTAGAATGTATTACACTATCGGACTCTTTCTGTCCTCCATTTTGAGTGATGGTCAATAGGAGTATCCTGGAAGCATTATCCCCATATTTACCAGCCAAAGCTCGCTAGACCCCCTATGCAGTATTGCCAGGGGGTCCACATTGTCTGATAAGTGGATTCACTTTGGGGTGTGAAATAGACACATTGCATGAGAGCCACAGATTGACACGGACGTTCTGAAATAGGAGCACATTTCACGGACTTTCACTGGATACTTGCTTGTTGATGTAGTTTGGACTTTTTTGGAATTTTATCCCATATAAATATATAGGAATATGGACTCACTTTATTATTATATTTTAACGAGTTTTTCACCTATTGATATTTTGTTTTTCCATTAACGGTGTTGAAAAGGATATACCTGTGTTTAGATGCATACATATATTGCATATATGTGTTTATTGCACTGTTTTTGCGCTGTGTTATTGTTACTACTTAATAAGTTACTCTGTTAAATACAGTGGCAAAAATGCATTATTACACCGCAACAGTGTACAGACATCCTTAATGGGCCATTTGGTGGAGGAACATTTTTGTAGGAATCTGTTTTTGGGGTCCCACAGAACACCCTCTGCACTTCCAATCTCATTATTGAAAGCACTGTAATCCTGGGACAATGCCCTCCTGACAGATGGCATCCTAGGACAATGGATTGGTGGGAGGTAGAACTAACAATTCAGCACTAGAAGGTCAGGGGGGGATGGTGTCCTCCTATATCTGGATGTGTCTTTAAACAGGTGGCCTTGTTTTCTCAGTTGATCATTCAGAAAGCATACAGGGAAGTCTAGAGATTGCCCGGCTTCCTCAATTGTAGGTAACTAAAGATTGCATAGTAAACAAGGGCCTGTTTACTCTGCTGAGCTGAAAGCAGACACTCCACTGTCCTTCCATTTAAAACTTGGCAGATTAAACACAATGATGTTTTACTTGTCCGCAGTGCCACTATTGCTGCAAGCTAATATAGCTTTTCTCTAAGGTGGGCTCAGATATGTGCAGTCGCAGTTCTCAGAATGGGGTCCAGTGCGTCCCTGTTCACCGGTTCAGGTGCAAATCAGGCCTGAATTTTTTCCTGAATTTGCACTTAAACCAGACCCAAAAATGCACAGGACCCTTTAGGAATGTGGACCGTGGCCACCCCGGACCTGTATGAATCGGCTTTACTGCAAGCTGGGCAAACTCGCATGTCATGCGAATTGGATGCAGGTAAACCCGGCCTGACTCCACCCTCCAAAGTCACCAGCACCAGATCTTGCGCAGTCGCAGTCTGACATCTAGCGTTGTTTTTTATTGTTCATGCATTGCTATAAGCAGCATTACCAAATCCAGGTTGAACTGAATGGATTGATGTCTTTATTCAATCTCAACTACTATGTAACTATTACCAAGACCATGGAGACATATAGTCCCTACCAATAAAGAAAGCCCCCCCCCCCCCCCCCCCCAATGATCTCATGTAAATATTACAAGCTGACTGTCAATCTGGCGGCTAAGCAGCTACCTGATCGCTTTCACAAACCACTGAACAGGTGTCTATATGTTGCATATCACTGTTCACATTTTAAAATTGCCCAACAACAAATTTCCTCCCCCCAAAAAAAGCATAAAAAAGACAAATTGCTGCAAAACCACGGGAGAAAAAAGTTGAAAAGCACTACAGAAACGCTCAAAAGCAACATGCATAGGTGTGAATCAAGCCTTCGTGTTGATGGGGGAATCCCTCCCGTGGAGCTATTGTGTCCTCATAGTGGTGGGGGGTTGTGCAGGGAGAATTGATTATAAATCAACTGCCAAAAATTGCATCTTGAAAATCCAACATGCTGGTTGTAACCAAGTTGAAAGATGGATCAACTTGGGTACAATCAGCCTGCCCATACATGGTTGGAGTCTTGTCTGGTCCCTGCCGAAATCGGCTGAGATTCGAACCATCTATGGTCGGCTTTAACCACTTGCCGACCGCTCACTGTGCTGCTACGGCTCCCCTAGGTCCAGCAACGTAGACCTATGTCGCTCGACTCCTAGTGGTCTAAACACAGCGGGAGTCGGGCCAGAGGAGGAGAGGCAGCGATCACCGTATCTCTTCCCCGATTGTCGGGGAAAGTGTGAGAAGATCCGCCCGCTTGTGTAAACAAAGCAGGCAGATCTTCTCTGTGACAGACAGGAGGAGATCACAGGATTCAGCATAGCTGAACCTGCAATTTGTCTGTGTCTCAGAACCCCCTCCCCCCACACACGTCAGTAAGCATGAGACACACATTTAACCCTTTGATCACCAACAGTGTTAACCCCTTCCCTGCCAGCGTCATTATTATTACAGTAACATTGCAGATTTTTAGCACTGATTACTGTAGTAATGTCACTGGTCCCCACAAAAGTGTCAAAAATGTCAGTTAGGGGTCCGATCTGTCCGCCACAATGTCACAGTCCCGCAAAAAATCGCAGATCGCCGCCATTACTAGTAAAAAAATAAATAAATAAAAATGACATTAATCTTTCCCGTAGTTAGTAAACGTGATAACTTTTGCGCAAACCAATCAAAGTACGCTTATTGCGTTTTTTTTTACCAAAAATACGTAGCAGAAAACAAATTGGCCTAAAATGTTAAAAAATTTTGATTTTTTTTTTTTACATTTTTTTTTGGGGGGGGGGGGGAATGTTATATAGCAGAATGTGAAAAATATTTTTTTTTTTTCAAAATTGTCGCTCTTTTTTTCAAAAATTAAAAATCGCACAGGTGATCAAATACCACCAAAAGAAAGCTCTATTTGTGGGGAAAAAAGGACGTAAATTTAATTTGGGTACAGTGTCGCACAAACACGGAATTGTCCATTAAAGTAACGCAGTGCCGAATCACAAAATATGGCCTGGTCAGGAAGGGGGTAAAATCTTCCAGTATTAAAGTGGATAAAAATACGCTCATTGAGAATTTTTTTGTCAAAGACATGTAGGTAAATACATTTTGGCCTAAATATATGACAAAAATTTAATATATTGGATATTTTTTAACAGTCAAAGTAGAAAATATAAACTTTTGCAAAATTTTCCCTCTTTTTTTATTAATATCGCAAAAAATACCAATCAAATACCACCAAAAGAAATCTCTGTTTGTGGGAAAAAAAGGACGTCAATTTAATTTGGGTACAGCGTTGCATGACCACACAATTGTCAGTTAAATTCATGCAGTGCCAAGTTGAAAAAAGTGGCCTGGTCATTGAGCAGCAAAATCTTCCGGGGCTAAAGTGGTTAAAGGCTGCTGCAGGTGTGTGCAGGCACAGGTGCTGGAATAATTGTACCATGGGCCCCAGGCTGTTTTCAGTTCATGGACTCTTACCAGTTTATTTGGTACATATAAGCCCCAGACACCGGCAACTGTGTTTTTTTTTTTTTTTTTTTTTTTTGACACATAAAATTGAGAACATTTTCTGCAGTATTTAAGCCATCAAAATTTAGCTGGTTCAGCAGGAGCGCCCTGATTGTACATTTTATCATGTACAACCAGCCTGTTGGGTTTGGGTATTTCCCATATGATCAGTGCCGCTGACTATGGCCAGCAATACTAATCATTGTGTTCTGCTGGCAGAGAAAGCCCCCCACCAACAGGATACAATAGTGCTGAAGGAGGGTTCCCCCATCAACACATTTTGTGTTGATGGGGGGAGTCCCTCCCGCAGCATTATTGTATTCTGTTGGCAGGGAGCCTTCCCTGCTAGCAGATCACAATCAAACAGAGTTGAGCGATTTTTTTCTTTCCTTTAAATAGCTGAAGGAAAGAAAATCGCTTAAAGAGGAAGTAAACTCTTTACACCCCCCCCCCCCCTGTAAAGTAAATGCATAATGTGCTAGTATGCACCGCATACTAGCACATTATGTCACACTTACCTGCAATGAAGCCCGCATTGTCCACGCTACCGGATGCATCCATCTTCGCCCGTCTTCCTCCTGGGTCTGCGGACTCCGGCTGTGTTACTGGCCAAAGCTGCGTGACGTCACTAAAAAGCTGGTTATGGCACAGGGCTCAGAAGAAACGGCGCGGGGCGGCCATTTCTTCAGCGCACATGCGCCGATGATGTCATTGGCTGCATGTAATGTAAATATCTCCTAAACAGTGCAAGTTTAGGAGATATATACAGTACCTATAGGTAAGCCTTATTATAGGCCTACCTATAGGTAAAAGTCATCAAAGTGGGCTTACAACCACTTTAAAGTAGAACTATAGGCAAAACTTTTTTTTTTTTCATTTTGGATAAATCAAGGGAGGGTTATAACCATTTGTGCCATCTGTGTCCCATTGCAGAGTTTTTCTTCAATTTATGCCCCATAGCCAAACAGGAAGTGAGAGGAAATCCCTGCAAAATGAGGGAAATCTTTGGGGATTCCCAGGTCACCAGAACTAGTGTCCCCTTTGGAAGATTTCTCCTCTATTACTTTTTTGGGATTAAAATTTGGGATTTTCTTTTACTTTCAATGAGAATGGTAAACAGGACAATTGGAGAGGGTGAATCTCCAAAATGGGGGCACAGACAGCAATATAAACCTGACAGGTATTTCAACCCATCTCCACTCTATCCAAAACGGCAAAAAAATGTGCCTTTAGTTTTACTTTAACCGCTTGCTGACCGCCCACAGTAATATTACTGCGGCAGAGCGGCTCCCCTGCGTCCAGTCCAGTACTACGTGACTGGAGTGCATGTGATCTCTCTAAACATATAGGCATACATTAACCCCTTTGATCACCCACATGATTAACCCCTTCCCTGCCAGTGTCACTATTACAGTAACGGTGCATATTTTTAGCACTGATTACTGTAGTAATGTCACTGGTCCCCAATAGTGTCAAAAAAGTGCCAGGGTTCCGTTCTGTCCGCCGCAATGTCGCAGTCCCGCTAAAAATCGCAGATCGCCACTATTATTAGTAAAAAAAAACAATAAAAATGACAAATCTTTGCCGTAGTTAGTAGACGCGATAACTTTTGCGCAAACCAATCAAAATACAATTATTGCAATTCTTTTTTTTACCAAAAATATGTAGCAGAAAACAAATTGGCCTAAAATGTTAAAAAATTTAGATTTTTACATTTTTTTTTTTTTTTTTTGGGGGGGAATGTCCTATAGCAGAATGTAAAAAATGTTGTTTTTTTTTTCACAATTGTCGCTGTTTTTTTGTTTATAGCACAAAAGATAAAAATCACACAAGTGATCAAATACCACCAAAAGAAAGCTCTATTTGTGGGGAAAAAAAGGACGTAAATTTTGTTTGTGTACAGCGTCGCACGGCTGCGCAATTGTCCGTTAAAATAACGCAGTGCCGAATCACAAAATAGGGCCTGGTCAGGAAGGAGGTAAAACCTTCCGGGGCTGAAGTGGTTAAAATAGAGGTGCAGGCAAAACCTTACTAATGGTAAACCTGCTCTCTGCCATATTCTAAACCTAATCTATCTAACCCTGTAAAACAAAAATCGCTATACTTGCCTTTTTTGCAGCCGATTCGGTCCAGTCCCAGCATCAGCTGTCAGCGACAGCTTCAGTGGGGAGGAGGGTGCAGGAGAGGCAGCCGACAGCGGAAGCCCCCATAGTAACCCTATGGGTGATGTCACTTCCCACTCATTTCACAGCCATCGTCGGTCTTCTGCACACAGCTTCCTCCGCTGGAGACAGGAATAGGCAAGTAGAGCGATTTTTGTTTTACAGGGTTAGATAGATTAGGGATAGAATATGGCAGAGAGCACATTTAGCGTTTTAGTTTGGTTTTGCCTGGACTTACACTTTAATGTACCGCCTGCCTAAGCGCCGGTTCACATAGGAGCGACGCTACTTTCAGGGGCGACCTCCGAGATCGCGGTGCGAGCAGCGCGCCGCGACCTCGGAGCGGCCGCCACGGACTTCATAACATTGAAGTCTATGGCGGTCGCCTCCTGGTCGCCCCAAAGAAGCTCCGGACCCTTTTTCTAGGTCGGAGCGATTTGTGTCGCTCCTATTAGAACGGGTCCGCAGCTTTCCTATGGGAGGCGACCTGTGAGGCGACCAGGTCGCCTCACAGGTCGCCCTAGTGTGAACCGGGGCTAAATCTGGCTACACATGATACAATTTTTTTGTTTTAATTTCTTTCAGATTTACCTTTTAACTATGTAGTTCAAGGGCCTGCCTGACGGTATACAAACCAGAAGTGTTTAGGTCTGACCTCATATTATATGGTTTTGGTAAATCTAAAGGAAAATTGTACAAGGAAATTGTATAATGTGTAGACCGGATAGGTGACCAGGCTTTCATAGAAATACGATTGCTGGAAACCTCTCAAATCTCCAACATATCTAATGGAGATCTGATTCCTGACACCCTGGACATGCGCAATGGTTTCAGGGTCAGAAGGGCAGTGTTGCGTTACTCTAAAAAGAATAGAAAAAGCCTGAAGGGGGGAGCGTCTTTATTTTTCTGTGTAAACATACACTTATCCTTAATGACCATCTCTTTAACCACTTTAAGACTGGAAGATATGACCCCCCCCCCCCTTCCTGACCAGGCCCTATTTTGCGATTCAGCACCGCGTTACTTTAACAGACAATTGCGCGGTCGTGCGACACTGTACTCAATAAAATTGTTGTCCTTTTTTTCCCACAATTAGAGCTTTCTTTTGGTGGTAATTCACCTGTGCGATTTTTTTTTTTTTTTTTTTTTTTTTTAATTTTTGCACTATAAACAAAAAAAGAGCGACAATTTTGAAAAAAAAAAAAATATATTTTTCACATTCTGCTATATAACATTCCCAAAAAAATGTTTTAAAAATCTAAATTTTTTTAACATTTTAGGCTAATTTGTTTTCTGCTACATATTTTTGTTAAAAAAAATCACAATAAGCGTATTTTGATTGGTTTGTGCAAAAGTTAGGTTCGCCATCACTGCTATAGAGGTTCCACAGGCAGTTCAACTCATCCAGGATGGCACATCAATCCGTGCCATTGTCAAAAGGTTTGCTGTGTCTCCCAGCAGTCTCTAGAGCATGGAGGAGATTCCAGGTGACAGGCAGTTACTCTAGGAGAGCTGGACAGGGCTGTAGAAAGTCCTTAACTCATCATCAGTACCGGTATCTGCTACTTTGTGCAAGGAGGAACAGGATGAGCACTGCCAGAGCCCTAGAAAATTACCTCCAGCAGGCCACAGGTGTGACTGTCTCTGACCAATGAATAAGAGACGGACTTTATGAGAGTGGCCTGATGGCCAGACAACCTCTAGTGGGCCCTGTGCTCACTGCCTGGCACCGTGGAGCTCAGTTGGCATTTGCCATTGAACACCAGAATTGGTAGGTCCGCCACTGGCGCCCTGTGCTTTTCACAGATGAGAGCAGGTTCACCCTGAGCACATGTGACAGACATGAAAGGGTCTGAAGAAGTGGTGGAGAACGTTATGCTGCCTGTAACATTCTTCAGCATGACCGGTTTGTTGGTGGGTCAGTGATGGTCTGGGCCGGCATATCCATGGAGGGACAAACAGACCTCTACAGGCTAGACCAGCCTTTTTCTAAGTAGGGTGCCTTGAGGTTTCTTCAGGGGTGCCTTGGCAAAATGCCTAAAAATTGTATACAAGCCAGCAGGTGGATGAAGCCAGCCTTTTTGTTACACAAAGCCATGGGTTTTTATTATGCACAATTACGCCTTTCTGGACACTGGCATCCTAACAACCAATAATGCCATCAGTTGATAAGGCAGATGTGCGTTGCATTCACAGCATCCTTGTTTTACCCTCCTGTACCCATCTCCCTCAGCACTGGGGTGACATTAGGTGACTGATGGAGGGAAATTATGGGAGAAGAGAAACATTGGAATACTAGTCAGTAGTACCAGTGTGCAAAAGTGTATTTTCTTTGGAAGAATAAATCCCCTCTAACATTGGGTGTCTTATGTGTGGATGTTGTTGCATTATCTAAAGCTATTAGAATAGTTTTTTTCATTTTAGAATGGGGTGCCTCCAGACTGTCCATAATTTTAAAGGGTGCCTCAACTGGAAAAAGGTTGAGAAACACTGGGCTAGACCATGGCACCTTGACTGCCATTAGGTATCGGGATGCAATTCTTGGACCCATTGTCAGACCCTACGCAGATGCAGTGGGTTCTGGGTTCCTCCTGGTGTGAGATAATGCCCGGCCTAATGTGGCAAGAGTATGCAGCCAGTTCCTGGAGGATGAAGGAATTGATACCATTGAATGGCCCCCATGCTCGCCTGAACTAAATCCAATAGAACACCTCTGGGACATTATGTTTCGGTCCATCCGCCGCAGCCAGGTTGCACCTCCAGTCTATTTAGGAACTCAGTGATGCCCTGGTCCAGATCTGAGAAGAAATGCCCCACGACACCATCCGTCATCTCATTAGGAGCTTGCCCGGACGTTGTCAGGCATGCATACAAGCACGTGGGGGCCATACAAACTACTGAGTATCATTCTGAGTTGCTGCAATGAAATTTCAGCTAAATGGACTAACCTGCTGCATCATTATTTCGCTTTGATTGTAGGTTGATAACTTTTATTTCCATCAAACGATGTGGCATCCTTTCATTCCTAACACATTACCCAGTCCATACAAGTATAGATATCCAGCATGAGATTTTTCCTCATTTAGATCTGATGTGTTTTCAAAGTGTTCCTTTAATTTTTTTTGAGCAGTGAAATAATTTTAAGAGTATTTTTAGCAAAAATATAATTTGACATTTCCTGGGGCTAGGGTTTGGTCATTGTCAGGTAGGCTGTACAGGGCCTTGTGCTTTCTAACAGCAACCCTGTGTGTATATACAGTATATTGTGTGACTATAGAACTCTCCAGGACTGCCATTATCTTTTAGGTCCGGTTCACACTTATGCGATGCGGGAAGGCTGCGAATCCGCAGCCTGTTCCCGCATCACACACGCACCCCCGGCAGTTCACACTGCCATATGCGATACGCTGGGGGTGTCAATGTAATCTTAACGACACCCCCAGTTTGATCGCATATCGCAGTGCGATCTTGCAGTTCGCACAGGATCGGATCGCACAAGTGTGAACCGCTGTGCGATCCAATCCTGATGCGGCTGCAAAAAAGGGTCCTGTGCGTGTTGTTTGCTGCGGGTGCGGTGCGAATTTAGCCATACAAAGTGTATGGCTAAACTCGTACCGCACAGCCGATCGCATGTAATGAAGGAGCAGTGCGCTCCGACATTACATGCGAACCCCGCACTCGCATAAGTGTGAACCGGGGCTTATACCCCTGCAGAGCAACTATGTATACTCAGGGCTGCTGATAGCCATGGACCCCATACAGACAACCTGAATGAACCATGGACCCCATACAGACAACCTGAATGAACCATGGACCCCATACAGCCAATGCTTCAGTTATGAATAAACACAGCAATTGCAGGGGTGGAGGGGCACACAGTGGGGCCTGGGCAGCAGGGGGAAATGTATGGTGCACAGATAGGGTGATCGGTGTGGTGGGGGGGGCGCAATTACTAGAACCGATCCTTTTTATGGCTCTCTCTGGAGCAGAAGAAAGCCAACAGGAGGGAGAGGAGAAGAAGCCAGCTTTTAGCTTCTGCAGAGAGAGCCATACAGGGGATTTGTTCCAGTAATTGCCCCCTCCTGTACCAATCACCCTGCATGCCCATATCGGATTCACTCTGCTGCCTGGGCCCTTCTGCTGACCAGGGCCCTGTACAGGAGGACTTGTGGTACCCCCTTATCTACGGCCCTGTGTATACTACCAGTGTGTAAACACTCTGTGTCATTGTTTGACATTGCAATGTGGTTACTTGCTGCCCTACTTGGGAGAGGTTCATTGGTGACGTGATCATTTTGCATAAAGGCTGGAGGAAGAATGTGTGACAGAGACTGCGGCTGTCACTGTGTTCTACCACATGGGATGTTAATGAAATTTACATCTAGTGGCTTGTTGTGACTTCTGTCATCAGTGTGTTACATGTAATGCTAGGGAAAGGCATTCAGATACTGTGATTTTGTCTAAGGCTCCTTTCACACTTGTGCGACTTGTCCTGCGACTTGGGACTGCAAAGTCGCAGGACAAGTCGTACCCCATGTTTTCCAATTGAGTACCGGTCATATCTGTGCAACTTCAAAGTAGTCACACTACCTTGGTCTGACTTTGATGCGACCTCCATAGACCTCAAGATTACACAGGCAATGCTTCAAGTCGTGTGACTTTCAGGTCGCACAATTGTGAAAGTGACCTTATGGATTTACATTATGACCAGCAAAGGGGATAGTTTCAAAAAAATTTAAAGAACATATTTTTTAAATGGCATTTGTAGAAAAGACCGCTTATTATGCAACTTTTTTGGCCCGTACACGCTATAAGAAAATTGGGCGAACAGTTTTGTCCGAGGAACAAAATTGAAAGATTTTGACAGTTGATTCTGACCTTCCGAACGAAAATTTCCAAAGGGACAAACTATCAAATTTTTCTTGTATGGGAACAGAACAGATTTTCGTTTTAATGTGTACCATTTTCGTGCGAAAAATATCATATGAACGGCTGTGCATGATCAGAAACAACAAAAAAGAGAATGTTTGTACATTTTTTCTATCCTCTATTCCGACTTGCTGTGAAACATTGAGGGAAACCGGCCAATTGTTCACCCGAATTTCTCATAATGTGTATGGGGCTTAACACGAATTACCTCCCACATTGCAGTGGTTTTATTCTTAAAGTGAATCTCTAGGCAAAATATTGTATGTATTTATTTATTTAGGTTTGGATAGAATGGGAGAGTTATGTCTGCTCTGTCACATTTTTATTGCGGTGTGTGTCCTCATTGTGGACATTCACCTACTGTCTTGGTTACCATTGTCACAGGGGAAAGAAATGATGGTGAATCCAAAATTTGGATTTGAAGAGGAGCTTAGGCTCGGTTCACGTATATGCGGCGCAGCACATCGCATGTGATTCGCACAGTTATCGCTCCGTATTCCTGTGCAAATCACATGTCTGTGTGGTGCGATTTGAGCCATTCATTTTGTATAGCTCAAATCTTGCCACATTTGCACCCACACAAAAAAGGTGCAGGACCCCTTTCTCTTTCGTTCATTGATGGGCACAGCTCCTGATATTCATAACCATTGGGTTATACTGCCCCCTACAGGAGTAGGACACTAGGCTAGAAAATAATTCTGGCTACACCCATGGGCAGTCCCAGGGTATATACTCCCTCTCTCTGCTATAGGCTCTCAGTTTTTTCTGCCTAGTCAGGAGTAAGGACCTATTTCCTTGCTGGGATCTTTGGTCCTGGCAACATTTTTTGATAGAAATTTTTTTTTTCCTGTTAGATCTAAATTCAACTGCTAGACTGGGCGATGGGCTGGATAATCTAGATCGAGTGGTCACCCCAGTCTGGCCAGCGGGCATGCGCAGACCTCCCACCCTTAGTCGGCTGCGACATAACTCCACTGGACGGGATCTGGGCTGCGAGTTAAACACCTCGCGAGGTCGCATATGCCCGAGTCTCGGCCCGAAATGCAGCCTTCCTCCTGGCCGACAGCCCCCCTATTTCGATAGAGAGGGGTTCTGTCTGGAGCGGTGCCCGCCTGGTTCCTGGTATGGTGAGTAGCTGTCCTCCTACTCACCCTGGAGGGTTTTGGGGTGGATGTGGGCCCCTCCTTGGGACGGTCAGACCCTGTGTCCCCTTTCTTCCGGCAGGCACCCCCCCCCCCTGCCAAGTCTCTCACCCCCTCCCTCCACGCTGGGGCTATTTGGGTGGTCTGGCCACTTTCCTGGGGTGGGGTCAGGGTGCTAACTGGAAGAGGGTTGTACCTGGTGGGGACTCCTGCCAGGGTCCCCTGTCCTGCCTGGATCTGTCTTTGAGGCCTGGTCTCCCTCCTGGGTCCCTGTAAGCCTTGTGGTGCTATGCGGGCCACCATTTCGTTGTAGCCTGTGTGTTTCTATGCATGGCGGCCATTTTTGTGTAGTCTGGTGGCCATTTTCTTGTGGTTTGCCTTTGAAAATAGTGATGGATATGACAGTGGAGCGATGTGAGCGGAGATTTTGGTGGTGGTAGCCCCCCCTCATCCTCTGGTGCTGACTCCTGTATCATTTTACTTCCTGATCCCTGTATGTGTAGTACCGATTCTCCTGGTGGCTGCAGGTGCCTATTTCTGTTGGTAGTAAGTATGGTGGGGTCCTCTACCTCTCTGCTGATGATTGCTTGGTGCTTTTGTGCCTGGCGACCTTGTGGTGGGTGTTGTCCCTTAGCAGTGTTTTTACACTTTTTGTGGGGTCCCCCTGGTGACTCATGGAGTCTTTGGAGCACATTTCCCCACCTGATCCCTTCTCTGAGGCTGCAGGGCCCTCCGGGTTCCAATCATCAATCCATGCACTGACGGCAGTCCTGGAGTCCCTTGTGTCCCGGGTAGAGGTGGCTTGTGGGCGACAGGCTAGCAAGTGCCCTTTGCCTTCCCCTGCCTCATATGTCTCATCAGACCCTGAATTTGATTCGGCCGCCACGGACGTGGGTCACCCTGCTGGGTCTGCAACCATGTGCCTGGAATCCTCTGATAGTGCGGATGATTCCTCCATGTCTGCAACCGCCCACAAAAAGGCGCTGGTGGATAAACTGATTGTATCTATGTGTGAGACCCTGAAGATGGAATACACAGCTTAATCGAGTAAGTGCCTTTTGGCACTCACAAGCCATTCAAAGCGGCAAAGGTGTTTCCTTTTCCTGCCTATTTTGACAGAATTGTTGCTAAAGAGTGGGGACAATCAAAGTGTTTCCATGGGGTCACTGAACGCTTTACTAGGTGTTACTCCTATTAAGAAGTGGACTGTGCCACTGGTGGTGGACCCTCCGGTTTCCAGATTGAACAAGGCAACCATGATTCTGGTTGAAGAGTCCCCGGCCTTTAAGGATCCTGGCTGACCGGAAGGAGGAGGCTGTGGCCCGCACTATGTACACTCTGGCTGGTTCGGCAATGAGGTCGTTATTCACCATTGCCTTAGTGTCGCAAACTCTGACCGAGTGGGCTAAGCTCCTCCACCGTGACCTGGAGGGGGAACAGCTCCCCCCTGCCTTTGCCAATGGTCCAGGGGCTGCAGTTTATCTGTGATGCCTCTTTAGATGGGGCTCCCCTGATGGCCCGCCTCTCTATTTTGGCAGTGGTCATTTGGCATGTTTTTTGGCTCAAGTGCTGGTCTGAGGATCAGACTTTAAAAAAGGCCTTGGCTGATCTTCCTTTTCAAGGAGATCGCCTGTTTGGAGCTACCCTGGATGACATCATTAAAGGTTTCACAGGGGGAAAGAGTAGATTTCTTCTGCAGGCTACTAAGGGCAAGGAACCTTGTTGTAGACGTGGACCTTCTTTCTCAGCTTATAAAAAGTTTTTTCGTCCCTCAGGGTCGACTGATAAGGGCTCAAAGCCTTTCAGGGCCTCTTCTGGAGGATCCAAACAAACCTGGTCTGGCAAGCCAAGATCGGGCTTCTCCAGACCCGGGGACTAAGCTCCTTCTGCATGAATGTGCACCCTCACCCGTGTTGGAGGTGGGGGGATGTCTTCTCTGATTTCTGGACCTGTGGACTTTCCGGGTGCAAAACAAGTGGGTCCACAAAGTAATTTGGTCCAGCTACAAGATCAAGTTTCGCTCTTGTCCCAAGCAGGTTTTTTCCTTCCAACTTACGCCTGTCCCCAGACCGCTTACAGGGCCTGTTTGGGGCGGTACAAGACCTGTTCATTCAAGGGGTGGTTGTCCCTGGTCCGACCTTGGAATGTTTTCAGGATTTTTACTCAAACCTGTTCATAGTTCCCAGGAAGGAAGGCAATCCTAGCCCTTAAGGTGCTAAACCTCTTTGTGCGGGTACAGAAGTTCAGAATGGAGTCCATTCTATCAGGGAGGATCTGCTGTCCCAAGGACCGATCTTCCATCCTGCTTTACAGTCGCTGGCTTTGACGGCTTGGCTGTTGAACGCCAGGTGCTGAAGGATAGGGTTTACCATCACTGGCCTAGGCTAATGACCAGGCAAGAAGAAATAGGTGGGCTGTATAATGTACTGGCAGAAAAAAAATGTTTTTCTATCCAAAGTTAAAACAACAAGGGCAGAGGATGTATTAGATGGCAAAATGAAAAAAATGACTGAAGAGCCACTTTAAGTGCAGTAATATGAGCACAGTTTTTATTTCTGAGGTTATAAACCTCGAACAAAAAAAACAAAAAAAAAAATCTGTAAGACAAAGGTATATTGAGCTAGTATGCATACTTGCCTTAGCATGAAGCCCTGCAGCTGCACCGCATACACATCTTCCCTGGTGTTTCTCCTGGGTTCACGGGCTACGGTGCTGTGAGTGGTCGGAGCCATGATGACGTCCCTCCCGGGCATGCATGCGGAAGCCACTGTTTATGGCAAGGGCTCTGAAGTTCCGGCAGCGTAAGCCAGACTTTCAGAGGGCATGCGTCAGTGACGTCATTGGCTGCATCCATTCTGAATATCTCCTAAACTGTGCAGGTTTAGAAGATAATCACAGTACCTACAGGTTAGTCTTATTATAGGCTTACCTGTAAGTACAAGTAAAAACTAAGACTTCCACTTGAAGACAATTGCCAACTTGCCTTTATATGTGAAAACAAAGCATGTTTCATGATATAGATCACTGCTCTCAATAGGCCTGCAAGGTGGATGGTTAGGATCCTGCTGTAGTTACCACTCCCCTCTGCTTCCTGTGCCACCAACGGTCACATCATTTCTTGTCCAGTGCTCCTGTGTGTCCCTCTGGTTCTTGGCATTACCTGGCTCATCCTACAGGGGCATTTGATTCTGCTGGTGGTACTACTGAACTTAGTCTGGTCTCTGCTTAATTTTTATTAAGTGACTGTGTAGCAGCTCATTAAAGGAAATCAAAGAAGTGCATCAGCAGTTCAAGCCCAACAGTCCATAATCAATGGTGGGGATGTGTGATGCCTTGTTCTAACCAGATAGGTAGGTATAAATCTTCTATTACAGAATTAAACTCCCTGGTGCCTCCACTCTCGACATTGTTGTTGTAATGATCTATGTAGAGCCAGGATCCTCTATGGTGCTGTACAAAGTTAACATTACAATTTGGGGGGGGGGGAGATGAGTAGTACTGAGCATACATATTATTTGAAGCATACATGCAATTGCGTAATAAAGCAAATTTTACACAGCAATAATGAACTTAGAACATGCAGAGATGATCTGAAATTTCTTTCATATGATCAAACATTCGAATAGTGAAGATGTATGATCTAAGCAACTTTACCTGTCAAATGATTGTGGGTGTCTCAGAACCTGCAAACCCCCTGGGATTTTTACACACTACAGTCCTTGGAGTGTACTGAAAATCAAAAAACATTAGTAGTGTCAGTAAAATCTAGTTCATATTTTATCCATACACAGTACAGTTAGGGTAAGGTATGTTGTGTGTTACTTTCAATCAGTCTGAGCCAATCAAATGCCCGGTGTTCTGGACATTTTATAGATAGGCAACTCCTATCCTCATATTGATTGGTGGTTCCAAATAAGAACTACTGCAGTAGGGAACAGACACAAAAAGATACACTCCACATCTTTCCAAAATAACTGTTCTGTTTTGTTTGACCCAATTGAAAGCTTTTATACACATGATTACGTACGTATCACATTGTTATTACAACTGTACTTTTAGATTTGGTTTACACTGGGGCGGCACGACTCTGTACTACTTCGGGGGTGACTTGTGCATTCCCATGCACCACGACTTCGGAGCGACTTGCATGGACTTCACATAATGGAAGTATATGCAAGTCGCTCCGAGGTAGTACAGGACCCTTTTTCTAAGTCGGAGCGACTTGTGTCGCTCCTATTAGAACGGGTCCTGTAGCAGTCAATGGACCGCGAGGGAGCACGACTTGTCAGGCTGACAAGTTGCCTGACAAGTCGCGCTAGTGTGAATCGAGTCTTATAGTAACAAGGGGCGTAACATAGGCAGGCTAATTCTAATCAGGACTCAAAAGAATGCAAACATGTAATGAAAACATTATTAGTGCCGTGTGCACAATGAGTGCAGTGTGCAATACATACAAAATAAAATACAATAATATACAGGATGTACAAATTTCCTTAAGGCTCCATTCACACCTGGGCGTTTTTGAGTGTTTTTCAGCTCCAAAAACGCTCAAAAAAACGTTCCAAAACGCCCAACAAGTAAAACCCCATTCATTTAAATGGCCCCTGTTCACATCTGAGCGTTTTGCAAAACGCCTGTAGCTGAAAAAAGTACATGAGCTTCTTTTTGGGCTGATTACCAGCGTTTTTGATAGATGTCAAAGCCTGCCTCCAAAAATGCCTGAAAAAAAACGCCTGAAAATCGAGGTAAAATCGTGGTAAAATACGCGGTAAAACGCTACGCTCAAGTGTGAATGCAGCCTTACAATCTTCCCTATTTTAAACAATATTTTGATCACTAACCAAACCTGCTATCACCTTTAACCTGGAACCTCCACACGCTTAGGTGGAGGTAATCCCGGCCAAAGAGGCAAACTCCATTGTGTAGAATATAATGGCTGAGAGCAGATTTTTCATTACATAATGACTTTTCATTGTGAAAAACAAATGATTGATGATAAATATTTACAGAGTAATCGGCTGTACACTTCTAGCTCTCCTAGCTTAACTGTGTACATGCTGACTTATCAGCATAGGTAAACACAGACAATTCTACATACAATGGAAGACTTATAGAAGACAATATGACTTCAACATGTCTGAACTACTTTTCAAATTACAATAAAGCTATATAAATATTTATATCCCTTTATAATTAAAGCATTTGAATAAATAGTACCCCAAACTGTGATTCCAAGAGGAAAGCAAATGAAACATAGAGATACTTTCATTTAGTCATTTTTGCAGTTTCTGGTGTGGATCCAGATGACTTTTCCTTCAAGTTTTGTTAACTGTACGTGAAATAGACGCTGTATTGTGTCTCCACACATTTCCTTATATACAAATGTCTCTTAATAATCCACAAGTCACCTGACTTTAGTTTTATGAGATCCATTCGAAACTTTTAGGATCTGGAACTGGGGAGAAAACACATAAATGTCAAAATCTTAAAAGATCAGCAACATTCTCCGTGAGATCTGAGTGGAGACCTTCAGCTTCTGAGACAAATATAAGCAAGTGAGCAACACACTCCCTAACCAAATCTCCTAGGGAGAGAGTCCAATATCTCCTTACAGGCTTGATAAAATATATATGAAGGCATTCAGACAATAGTTTTCTAGTTTCTTACTCTACTTTTTCCACTTCATTGTAGATGGTAAGGGGTGTAAAATAAAACCTCCAAAACTTTTTGTAAGGACTCTCTCATAAAAATAGTTTTTCTGTTACTCTCTCTGGTTTCTCGGTCTCTGTACTTAAACTACTTCTGATAACACTTTTTACTGTGGCCTTTGCAGTAGCATTTGCCACTGGCCAAACTTCTGGCCATCCAGAAAACCTATCAATATAGACAAAATGCATACTCTTAAGATCTTGACTTGGGCATCTGGATATAACTTTTTGTAATCTCTGGAAGGGATGTTCAACTTTTGGTAACACCTTTTGGTAACAGGTAAAACAAAAAAACGGTCATTAAAAGAACTGTGGTGAACCATACAAGGATGTGGATAGCCTAAAGGTAGTATGTTACCATAATCCCAAGCTGGGTTTTGAAGCAAAAACCCCCTTTCTTGGTGGGACTTTAAGGGTAACAATAAAATATCTTTGAGAAAGTGTTTATCTAAAAGTAATTACATTTATTTTGATTCAAATATATGAATTCTTGAAACATGATGTTTCAAGAATTCATATATTTGAATCGAAATAAATTTAATTACTTTTAGATAAACACTTTCTCAAAGATATTTTATTGTTACCCTTAAAGTCCCACCAAGAAAGGGGGTTTTTGCTTCACAACTGTGGTGAACCATGGCACTTTCCCACACTCATTTACTAAGATAGCCATAACTGCCTTTAACTTATGACACGGTCCATGTGTAAAGCTGGAGGGAAAAGAGTTGCTGGCAGACATAAAAGATCACCTTTTTCCAAAGTCTTGTTTCATAAGAAGTTGCCCCCTGTGGACCATTTGTTCTTCTCGTTCTGGGGTCCTTAAAGCGGAGTTCCACCCAAAAGTTGAACTTCCGCTCTTTTGCTTCCTCACCCCCTCCGGTGCCACATTTGGCACCTTTCAGGGGGGAAACGGGTACCTGTTTTTGACAGGTACCCTTCCCCACTTCCAGGATGTGGCGCTGTCCCTCAGAAGTTTGGCCCACTCCTCCTTCCCCCGCCACCGAGCCAATAGGAATGCGCAGCACGCTTCGCGCATGCGCAGTAGGGACCCGCCCATGAAGCCGCAAGACTTCACTGCCGGGTTCCCTTACCGGCAATGGCGGCGGCAGCACCCGACAGCCGATAGAAACATCGGCTGCGGTGCCGACATGCGGACTCCAGGACAGGTAAGTGTTTTTAATATATACAGTATGTGTAGCTGCTGACTTTTAATTTTTGGAGGGGGTGGAGGGAAAGGTGGAACTCTGCTTTAAAGTTTAAATATTATTCCCAGCTCTACTAGGCCAGAACTAGGGTGGAATCTGTGAGTTGCACAGACCCAGCAAGTGTCCGGGGCTCTAACGCAGCATCCTTAGTCACCTGGTCTGCTTTCATGTGTAAGTTTTAATGTTAGTATGGCTACCTCACCAAGAAGCTGGAAGGCTGAAGACAGCCAATCAATTAAATTAGCATGTTTGATTGGTTTGCCTGCCCTCAAATGGAACCAAAAGCTCTCTAAATCTCTACTATCTATATACGTGAATGTATACTCTTTTAAATAGCTCACAGGCTTTGCTTATTGAGCTGGGGCAAAAGGATCCAATGACTCTGATTACAGAGAGTCCTTCTGGGTGATAATTGCATACTCCGTATGGGTATTGCTTATCCTCAGTATTAAACCGGGATCAAATCTACAAAAAGACCAAATATCTGGGTCTTCAGGGAGTGTGTCCTGCACTGGACCCACAGCAGCTGATTCCTACGTCATTAGTTTAAAACATGTAGTTTTTCTTTGTCGCCAGCCTCCTCCAATACAGGCAGTAAGGTGGCTTATTTCAATGTATGCACTTTTCATTGTTGGATTTGTACATAAACAACAATACAAATTCGTATTTTGTAAACCTTTCATTAAACAAATATTTAGTTTGGTTGTTTTGCAATATTTGCTGCACAAAATGTGGGACCTTAAGGCTCCTTTCACATGGTCCGGTGCAGACCGTTCTCTGCTCAGTGGGGATCAATCCGCCGATCCCCGCTGACCAGGCGGATGTCAGCTCCGTCTCCGCTCTGTGTGCGGAGAGGGAGGTGGGGATCAATCCGCCGATCCCCGCTGAGCAGGCGGATATCAGCTCTGTCTCCGCTCTGTGTGCGGAGAGGGAGGTGTCCTCTATGGGGAAATCGGATGAGAGCGGACCGCCTGTCCGCTCTCATCCGATCGGACCGCCTGTCCGCTCTCATCTGATCCCATCCCCTGGACGGATAGAAAATAGGGTTTCCACCCGTCCGGATTTCACGGACAGGATCGGATGCGGATGGCAGCGGGTCTAAACTAACCCCATATTGCAAGTTTTCCCAATAACCTGTATTTTATTTAAATTTCTAATTCTCTAAATCAATTACAATATATCTATATTATTAATGAAATCAACATCACATCAGAAAGTAAAATTCAAGTGATAATCTCAATATTGCACCCTAATTTCAATATATTCTCACAGATATATCTCCTTCCGTTTTTTACCTAATTTCCCTTTTTTTTTTTAAATGCACTGTTATCACTATCAAAGGATATTTAATATGTGGTGTTCTATGCGGTGTGCACTTTTCTAAATTTTAACCTTAATTTTACCATGCTCTTTGGGAAACAGATTCATAATGAATGTGATCACATTGTTTATCAGAATTAAGTGCGCACATATTGTTAGTATACGTGTAGTCATATCATGGGTGACCTTGCCAGTTATCACTAATGTCTCATCCTAGTACATTCCTTTCATGAGAAAGAGAAAAGGGAGGGGGCCATGTCTGCACACAGCGAACATGACATACTCAAGATGTAGAACTAAGAGTTCCAGCATTCACGCACATACATAATTATCTCTCTAAAATCGCTTACATTTTTCCCATTTGTACACAACACATGCATATCGTTCTCTCACTTTCTTTTAACCTATTTCCCTGTTTAAGTTAGTTTTACCTTCCTAAAAAATCTGCTTTCCTTATTTTGTTCTGTTATCCCTTGCATCCCATGTACTGTAATCCTGTACTTAAAGCGGAGTTCCACCCAAAAGTGGAACTTCCACTCTTTTGCTCTTTTGCTTCCCCCCCCCCCCCTCCGGTGCCACATTTGGCACCTTTCAGGGGGGAGGGGTACCTGTTTTTGACTGGTACCCTTCCCCACTTCCGGGACACGGCGCTGCGGCCGTCCGTCCCGGAAGTTCGGCCCCCTCCTCCTTCCCCCCCGCCGCCGAGCCAATAGAAATGCGCAGCGCGCTTCGCGCATGCGCAGTAGGGACCTGGCCGTGAAGCCGCAAAGCTTCACTGCCGGGTTCCCTTACCGGCAATGGCGGCTGCAGCACCCGACAGCCGATGGAAACATCAGCTGCGGTGCCGACATCGCTGGACTCCAGGACAGGTAGGTGTCTTAATATTAAAAGTCAGCAGCTACAGTATGTGTAGCTGCTGACTTTTATTTTTTGGAGGGGAAGGTGTAACCCTGCTTTAACTTACTCTAGCTCCTATGATCAGACAGGCAGCCAAAATGCTCATCCCATGTCCCCTCTCTGACCACATATAAAGTATTCTGTTTGAGCCAGGGCCAAAAACTGTTATTCCTATACAGCTTCACTCTCATTTGTCTGTTTTGGCTTTTTTCTCATGTTTTAGGATTTACTAGTTGTAGTGCCTGACCCTAAATTCGTCACACAACTTAACACCAAACTTTCCCTTTATGTCTAGTGTTAATTTGTCTGTCACCCTTCATCCATTCTGTTCAAATAAATAGCTGTTCCTCTAGCTGTTTAATCTGTATGATCCTAAAGCCCCGTACACACGTACCGATGGTCGGCTTACAAATGTTCCTCTTTTCTCCCCGGGATGTCGGTGTCTGCTGAAAAGTGCAAAGACAGCACAAGGACAGCACAAGAATTTTGTCCGCCGACTGCAGAAGTGATGTCATGTAATGGTTAACTTTCCCTGTGTTTTCTATTTTCTGAGCATGCCCAGTCTTGCAAATCTGCGGTCTGTCGGCCGAATTGTGTACTGACAGGCGAACAATCGTCCGTTCTGGTGTCGGCATACAAATATTTTCATGTTTGCACGAAAGACTTTTGTCCGCGGATTGTGCGCAGACATCTGTCGGAGGCACCATACTAACACGCGTACAATCGGCAGATCCTTCGTCCACCGACGTTTGTATGCCGACGATCGGTACGTGTGTACGGGCCTTTAGTCCTTGTGGACTTTTTGGTAACCCTGTTACCCATTGTGGATCCCTGTCCACTTCAACCTTTTATCTAGGGGTCAGTATAGGCAAAACCGCACCTTCGGTTCATATATTTTCTAGCACTCCTCTTGCGCTGGGCATTTTTTGAGGGTCTCTTACCCTTCATTCCCTTAATTTAATGCTCATAATGACTGGCCAGTCTTTTTCTCTTCTCTACATGTGTCTATACCCTCTTGCCTCTAAATTTCTATTACAGCAGATGTGTACTTCATATAACATGTTAACAGCACTATTCTTCCCTTTCTTATCTATAACACTCTGATGGACAGTGGACAGTGATGACATAACCTATAACCACCAATCAATACAGATCGATTAAGGGGAGTAAAATAGGTACCCTTTGTCCCGAAAATGCTATACCGATCAAGGAAGTCTGATAACCGAAATGTAAGTTAAAAGCTTACCTCAGCCGGCTGATTATTAGAAATTCCCAGATCGTCTCAAGCTCCTCGTTTTCGGATTCTCAGGGTCACCTGTAAATTCCCTCCTTGGCAAGGCTCGCCATCTGTTCTGGAAATTTTATAGATAGGCAACTCCTATCCTCATTGATTAGTGGTTCCAAATAACTACTGCAGTAGGGAACAAACACAAAAAGATTCACTCCACATCTTTCCAAAATAACTGTTTTGTTTTCTTTGATGCAATTGAAGGCTTTTTATACACATAATTACGTAGGTATCGCATCGTTATTACAATTGTACTTTTATGGTAACAGGGGGCGTAACATAGGCAGGCTAATTCTAATCAGGACTCAAAAGAATGCAAACATGTAATGAAAACATTATTAGTGCCGTGTGCACAATGAGTGCAGTGTGCAATACATACAAAATAAAATACAATAATATACAGGATGTACAAATTTCCTTTACACCTGGAAACCATAGTATTTATGTAATTAAAGTGGAATTGTACTCTCCTCCCCCCCTCAATGGGCCCGTACATACGATCAGAAAATTGTACGACAAATACTGCTTTTAAAGCAATCGTACGATAATCTGTTTGCTAGTACAGAGCTTTTGAGAGCCAATCACAATGTTCATCCAATGTTATCCGATCGAACAAGCACAAACATTTTTCTCATACGATACTATACCATACGAATTTAATTTAATCAGTACAGTTGTCATTCGAAAATACAATACAAATGCACTACAACACATTACATCACGTCAGAATTTTTATTCTGTCGTAAGATAATTTTCGTCACTTTAGCATGCTCTTTATTTTTGATACGAGACTAGCATACAAAATAAATCTGGACGAAATATCGGACGAATATACAGTGCAAGTATTCGGCCCCCTTGAACTTTTCGACCTTTTGCCACATTTCAGGCTTCAAACAAAAAGATATAAAACTGTAATTTTTTGTGAAGAATCAACAACAAGTGGGACACAATCATGAAGTGGAACGAAATTTATTGGATATTTCAAACTTTTTTAACAAATAAACTGAAAAATTGGGCGTGCAAAATTATTCAGCCCCTTTACTTTCAGTGCAGCAAACTCTCTCCAGAAGTTCAGTGAGGATCTCTGAATGATCCAATGTTGACCTAAATGACGATAAATATAATCCACTTGTGTGTATTCAAGTCTCCGTATAAATGCACCTGCACTGTGATAGTCTCAGAGGTCCGTTTAAAGCACAGAGAGCATCATGAAGAACAAGGAACACACCAGGCAGGTCCGAGATACTGTTGTGGAGAAGTTTAAAGCTGGATTTGGATACAAAAAGATTTCCCAAGCTTTAAACATCCCAAGGAGCACTGTGCAAGGAAGGAGTATCGGACCACTGCAAATCTACGAAGACCTGGCCGTCCCTCTAAACTTTCAGCTCATACAAGGAGAAGACTGATCAGAGAGGCAGCCAAGAGGCCCATGATCACTCTGGATGAACTGCAGAGATCTACAGCTGAGGTGGGAGACTCTGTCCATAGGACAACAATCAGTCGTATACTGCACAAATCTGGCCTTTATGGAAGAGTGGCAAGAAGAAAGCCATTTCTTAAAGATAATCATAAAAAGTGTCGTTTAAAGTTTGCCACAAGCCACCTGGGAGACACACCAAACATGTGGAAGAAGGTGCTCTGGTCAGATGACACCAAAATCAAACTTTTTGGCAACAATGCAAAACGTTATGTTTGGCGTAAAAGCAACACAGCTCATCACCCTGAACACACCATCCCCACTGTCAAACATGGTGGTAGCAGCATCATGGTTTGGGCCTACTTTTCTTCAGCAGGGACAGGGAAGATGGTTAAAATTGATGGGAAGATGGATAGAGCCAAATACAGGACCATTATGGAAGAAAACCTGATGGAGTCTGCAAAATACCTGAGACTGGGACGGAGATTTGTCCTCCAACAAGACAATGATCCAAAACATAAAGCAAAATCTACAATCGAATGGTTCACAAATAAACATATCCATGTGTTAGACTGGCCAAGTCAAAGTCCAGACCTGAATCCAATCGAGAATCTATGGAAAGAACTGAAAACTGCTGTTCACAAACGCTCTCCATCCAACCTCACTGAGCTCGAGCTGTTTTGCAAGGAGGAATGGGCAAAAATTTCAGTCTCTCGATGTGCAAAACTGATAGAGACATACCCCAAGCGACTTACAGCTGTAATCGCACCAAAAGGTGGCGCTACAAAGTATTAACTTAAGGGGGCTGAATAATTTTGCACGCCCAATTTTTCAGTTTTTTATTTGTTAAAAAAGTTTGAAATATCCAATAAATTTTGTTCCACTTCATGATTGTGTCCCACTTGTTGATTCTTCACATAAAATTACAGTTTTTTTTATCTTTATGTTTGAAGCCTGAAATGTGGCAAAAGGTCGAAAAGTTCAAGGGGGCCGAATACTTTTGCAATGCACAGTATTATTCATCCGATTTATCTCATTGTGTATATTCGGCATAAGCAATGTCAAGTCCGGAAGCTCCATACTAGCACCGACCTCTTCTCGCTGGCTTCTTCTGGGTCGGGGATCTTTGACTATCTTAATTGTCCACCTGAGATGATATAACCCCCATGCATGCACAGAGGAGTCCACTCGTCCTGGCAACTGGAAAATTCTGGATTTGAATGCTGAGCTGCACATGTAAATATTAAATGTACACTGAAGCTCCACTTTAAATGTGGTTACCTCATAAACAAATATAAGCACGAAATAAAAAATAATTCCTTGAGTTTAATCCATGGCTTTTTTTTTTCTTCTCCAGGTTGACTTCAGACACTTTAGACTTTCATCATGGACGAGACTGAAGGCCAGGCGGTGCCTCTTACTTCTTCTAGCCCCGAAGAGGCTACTAATAAATCCAGCATGGCCTCAGACAGTCCTCAAGATCCCATGCAACTCAAGAAAGAGATCTCGCTGCTCAACGGGGTCTGTCTTATTGTGGGCAACATGATTGGCTCAGGGATTTTTGTGTCTCCAAAGGGAGTGCTCATTTATTCTGCCTCTTATGGGTTATCCTTAGTCCTCTGGACAGTTGGTGGTATTTTCTCAGTGATTGGAGCTCTGTGCTATGCAGAACTTGGTACCACAATTACAAAGTCGGGAGGAAGCTATTCATATATCCTTGAGGCTTTTGGTGGATTTGTGGCCTTCATCAGACTGTGGACTTCTCTACTCATCATAGAACCCACTAGCCAGGCGGTTATTGCCATCACTTTTGCCAACTACCTGGTACAGCCTGTCTTCCCTACCTGTGAACCTCCCTACGTGGCCTCCCGACTCATTGCTGCTGCTTGCGTATGTACGTAATTTTTATTTAATTTTTTTCATGTAGTGTACTCTGTTTTATTTTGTCATATTACAAAATTGTAACTTTAGGGCTTGTTCACATGGGCAGCCAGGGTCAATAAAAAAAAGGTGGTTGGTTTTTGGAAGGCTCTTATAGTGAAAATATCGCCACTAAGTGCGATAATCTAAATAATAATAGACAGCATTTATTCCTACACATTTTAATTTTAATTAAATGCACTAGGTGGCGCTGTTGAAGGTTTACATTAGGTTCATATTTCTTTTCTTTTATTTCTTTCTGAAAGGGAGGCAGGTATTTAGATGGTATGATTTATATTTCACATACTGTAAATGGCTCTAAATGACTTGATTTTTATAGTTTGCCATGGACGATGAGAGTCTTTACATGAAAGAAGCACGAAAGTAGCAAGATGGCCGATTTTGCTATATAAAGGACAGAGAGTTAACCAGAAGTATCTGCTCAGAAAGGCAATGCATTTTTGATAATGAAACGCGTTGGGGGGGACTTCGGTTGATGTCATATCCTGTGTTTGGACTTTGGAGTGAATGCTGGATCTAGAGGGAGCAGTGTTTATTGATTGTTTAGTGATCTTGTAAATCTGTAAGTGCAGTGGCTTTTATTTATTTTTTTTAAAGCAGTTTGTCACTATGAGAGCCTTCCTTTCCTTTTGAGCACCAACTATTCTGCCTTGAGAAAAGTGGTTATAGCTGTTAAAAGAACAATGAGTATCAAGTGGAGTATTGTTGATACCCTCATTTTGGGTGTCACATTCGCATTTTGACCCATGTGGTGCACAGCATCAATTCTCGCTGGTCAATGCGGTGTGGTGGTAATGAGCATGGAGTGGGCAAGGGGAAAGCACCTTTGTGAAAACATCATGAGAATGGCCTTTGAATGTTACACCATATATATATATATATATATATATATATATATATATATATATATATATATATATATATATATATATATATATATATATTGTAGTGGAACTAGGCACAAGCACTAATATTAGACTTTATAATTATTGGACTTATTGAGCAAGTCCTTACTTTGTTATATATTCACTATTTTTTGGATGTTTTTTTAGGTTTTAGAGCGCAGTATTTTATTTATATTTGTATTTAGAAAAGGAAATTATTTACATAAATCGTAAAGAATAAATATATGCATTCATTGTGCTGGGTTATAGACCCAGAGTGAATGAGTGAGAAAAGTTGAAAGTATCCTGACGTGTCATATGGTGACATATTATTTGAATGTTTGTCTCTGTTCCTCCATGCTTGTGGGCTTGGAAGTTTTGGTCAGAGATGATTCCTGGTGCGTATCCTACGCGTTTCGGCTTTTTACAAGCCTTTATCAAGGATTATACATTTTTGTCACCATTTCTGTAACAATAAAATAAATATACCACGGATTTAGCCGTTGGTGTATAATGAATATATATATATATATATATATATATATATATACACACATACATTTTTTGTGTTCTGTTCCATGTATAGTTCATTTGCCTTTCATTTAGCAATGAGAACCATTATGGGTGCATCCTGTAATAGTACATAGCTGGGTGTTTAAATTGTTTAGAAATTTATAATAAATTATTTTGTAATTTTATATACATATGTATATGTAAATAATTTTCCTTTTCTAAATAAATACAAATACTTTTAGGCCTCATGCACACTGGACGTTTTTACAGCTGCTGTTAGCAGCGTCAGACGTTTTTTTTTTTGCAGCTGCAGAACGCCCATCCATGTTATTCTATGGCCTCATGCACACATAGAGCTTTTAGGAGCTCCAAGTGGCATAGGCGTTTTACAGCTCCAAAAAAAACCCAGGAACTGTGGGTTCAGGAGCTCCAGCGTCAAGCTGCAAAAAACGTCTGACGCTGCTAAAGGCTGCATAACGTTGCTTAACGTGCGTTAAGCCACGTTATACGTTTTTTTTCTTCCATTCAAAATCAATGGCTCCCTATGGGAGCCTATTGATTTGAATGGAAGTCACACCGCAGGTCGGATCAGGGTGATCCGACTTGCGGTGCGACCTGCACTGTGAGAATCTTGAGGGGGAATTCCACGCCAAAATGGGGAAAAAAACGGCGTGGGGTTCCCCCCCAGGTTCCAAACCAGGCCCTTCGGGTCTGGTATGGAATTTGAGGGTAGCCCCACGCCGAAAAAACGGCGTGGGGTCCCCCCCAAAATCCATACCAGACCCCTATCCGAGCATGCAGCCCGGCATGCCAGGAAAGGGGAGGGGACGAGCGAGCGGCCCCACCCCCCCTGGATCATACCAGGCCACACGCCCTCAACATGGGGGGGTGTGGGTGCTTTGGGGCAGGGGGGGCTCTGCACCCCCCACCTCAAAGCACCTTGCCCCCATGTTGATGAGGACAAGGGCCTCATCCCCACAACCCTGGCCGGTGGTTGTGGGGGTCTGCGGGCAGGGGGCTCATCGGAATCTGGAAGCCCCCTTTAACAAGGGGGCCCCCAGATCCCGGACCCCCTGCCTATGTGAATGGGTATGGGGTACACTGTACCCCTACTCATTCACCACATAAAAGGCAGTGTATGGAAATAATGACACGAGACGTTTTGGTAAGTTTATTAAAAATCTTCATCCGACTCTTCTTGTCTTCTCCTCTCCGGGGTCTTCTCCTCTCCGGGGTCTTCTGCTCTTTTGCTGTCCGCTCTTCTTGTCTTCTCCTCTCCGGGGTCTTCTGCTCTTTTGCTGTCCCCTCTTCTGCTGTCCTCTTCTTTTCTTCTCCTCTCCGGTCTTCTGCTCTTTTGCTGTCGGCTGTTGGCTCTTCTTCCTCCAGGCCTCCTCCGACGACGTCTCCGGTGATTATGCCGTCTCCGGTCTCTGCAGCTTATTATATAGCCATTAGGGGCGTGGCCCCGATGACGTCATCGGGAGGCCCCACCCCCTCATGCCACAGCAGACGTAATATGTGACATGAGGGGGTGGGGCCTCCCGATGACGTCATCGGCGCCACGCCCCCTAATGGCTATATAATAAGCTGCAGAGACCGGAGACGGCATAATCACCGCAGATGTCGTCGTCGGAGGACCGGAGGAAGAAGAGCTGACAGCCGACAGCGGACAGCAAAAGAGCAGAAGACCGGAGAGGAGAAGAAAAGAAGAGAGGACAGCAGAAGAGGGGACAGCAAAAGAGCAGAAGACCCCGGAGAGAAGAAGACCCCGGAGAGGAGAAGACAAGAAGAGCGGACAGCAAAAGAGCAGAAGACCCCGGAGAGGAGAAGACAAGAAGAGTCGGATGAAGATTTTTAATAAACTTACCAAAACGTCTTGTGTCGTTATTTCCATACACTGCCTTTTATGTGGTGAATGAGTAGGGGTGCAGTGTACCCCATACCCATTCACATAGGGAGGGGGTCCGGGATCTGGGGGCCCCCTTGTTATAGGGGGCTTCCAGATTCCGATGAGCCCCCTGCCCGCAGACCCCCACAACCACCGGCCAGGGTTGTGGGGATGAGGCCCTTGTCCTCATCAACATGGGGGCAAGGTGCTTTGAGGTGGGGGGTGCAGAGCCCCCCCTGCCCCAAAGCACCCACACCCCCCATGTTGAGGGCGTGTGGCCTGGTATGATCCAGGGGGGGTGGGGCCGCTCGCTCGTCCCCTCCCCTTTCCTGGCATGCCAGGCTGCATGCTCGGATAAGGGTCTGGTATGGATTTTGGGGGGGACCCCACGCCGTTTTTTCGGCGTGGGGCTACCCTCAAATTCCATACCAGACCCGAAGGGCCTGGTTTGGAACCTGGGGGGGGGGGGAACCCCACGCCGTTTTTTTCCCCATTTTGGCGTGGAGTTCCCCCTCAAGATTCTCACAGTGCAGGTCGTGCCGCAAGTCGGATCACCCTGATCTGACCTGCGGTGCGACTTCCATTCAAATCAATAGGCTCCCATAGGGAACCATTGATTTTGATGGAGGCACAAAAAACGCTGCTAACAGCTACTGTGGCCAAACGTGCAATAACGCTAGTGGAAAAAGCTACTGAAAGCACGTTTTTACAGCTGCTGTTTCCCGGCATTATGTAAACAGCTTTGGAGCACGTTTTTATGACGCCCTGTGTGCATGGAGCCTTACTCGTATAAAACTTACTTGCCACTAAAGTCCCACCCACCTTGGTTTGAGGCACCAACCAAACATACAGTTCAATTCAGGGACGAAGGCAAACACATACTTCTCCAGCTCTATAGAGATCAAAACAAACCCCGTATCTTATTTATATTCCTTACGCATTATTGCGTATATAGCCATTTCCTTTATTTATTCTGTGGCTCATGCTGATGAGCAGCTAAAGAAGAGGGGAGCCCAAGTTGTGTTAGGTGTATGAAGCCAGAAACATTGTACTCTGATTTTTAGAATTTACTTGATACCATACTTGGGTGCCATTTCCTAAATCCACTGTTTGGTATTAAAAATCCATTCAGGAACATTTACTAAAATAAGCTCCTATTATAACACAAATGGTTTTACAGTAAAGGGGTAGAAGTTAATGGACTGGACACTAACTTGTTTTTCTCACTTAGGGTCCTTTCACACGATCTGCCTTCCGAAGAGCTCCGTTCTCTGCTCAGAGGGGGTCGATCCACCGATCCCCGCTGAGCAGGCGGAAGACAGCTCCGTCTCCGCACTGTGTGCTGTTCTCTTTGGGGAATCGGATGAGAACGGACCACCTGTCCGTTCTCATCCGATCCCATCCGATCTGCTGGACAAGATGGAAAATAGGGTTTCCATCCGTCCGGATTTCATGGACAAGATCGGATGCGGATTTCAGCGGGTGTCAGGGGAGAGGTCTCCGCTGACATCCGCTGCTCTATAGGGATGCATGGAGGATCCCTTAAGTTCCGCTTAAAAAACTTACAGGCGGATCTGATCGGATCGTTCGCGTGAAAGGACCTTAAAGCGGAGTTCCGGGCACAAAATCGACCTAATCGATTTTGTGGCCATCCGCTTGCTCTTCTTCACCTGAAAAGGAATTGGATAGTTAGGATTATTTTTTTTTTTTTACTTGTAATTGTAAAAAGAAATACTCACCTATTTTCCACTTCCTCCCTCTGTGGCCGCGGCTTCCGGTTTGCAATGATTCCTGGGAGCTGAACGTCATCGCTCCCAGGAATCAATGCGACGGCACCGGCCCAGACGTCACTTCCGGTGCGACGCCGCATTCCCTGCTAAACAGCTTCTGGGCATGCCGCACCGGAAATGACGAGAGGGGCCGGTGAAGGCGCATTCTGGGAGAAGAAGACGCGGAAGAGGACGCAGAAGAGGACGCAGAAGAGGATCGCGCTGGCTTCAGCTGCCCACAACAGAGATGGCAACGCTGTAGAAGAAATTTTATCAGTGAGTATTTCTTCTTGCAGGTAAGTGTGAATCGGGACAGATCAGAGGCTAGCCATTGTGGAATGTACTAGCCCTGACTGTCCCGGGGGTATGTTCATTGAAAAAATGTTTTTGTGCCCGGAACTCCGCTTTAACTTTTGTTTTTTGCCTTGTGAGAAGATGGGGAGGCAAACTATTCCTGCAAAATCTCCCTATTGGATTGTCTAAGAGAGAAAAAAAAAAGAGCAGGATTCAACCCACCAGTACGCATCCAAAACGAAAACATTGGATTTGCAGTTACCCATTTAAGTGGTTGATAACCATATGATTTATTATTATTATTATTAATAATATTCTGTATACAGTGGGGAAAATATTTATTTGATCCCCCTGCAGATTTTGTAATTTGTAAAATTAAGGGTTTTATACATTTTATCATAGGGGTATATTAAATGTTAGAGACAGAATATCAACCAAAAATCTAGAAAAAATATATGATACAAATGTTATAAATTGAGTTGCAGTTTTTTGAGAAACATAAGTTTCTCTTTTGTTCATTGACGGACACAGCTCCTGATCTTCAGAACCATTGGGTTATACTGCCCCCTACAGGAGTAGGAAGCTAGGCAGAAAAAGGATCTGGCTGCATCTATGGGCAGTACCAGGTGGTATACTCCCTCTCCCTGCAATAGGTACTCAGTTTTTTTTCTGCCTAGTCAGGAGTAAGGACCTAGTTCCTTGCTTGGGATCTCTTGTCCTGGGAATTTTTTTCTTTTAGATAGAATTTTTTTTCCTGGATTCTTCCTGTGAGATCTACAGTCAACTGCCGGACTGGGTTACGGGCTGGATAATCTAGATCCAGTAGTTGCCCCAGTCTGGCTAGCGCGCGCGCAGACCTCAGCTCCGCACTTGGTCGGCTGCGACATAGCTCCACTGGACGGGGCTGGCCTGCGAGTTAAACATCCCGCGGGGTTGCATACGACCAGGTCTGTCTGGAGCGGTGCCCATCTGGTTCCAGATATGGTGAGTAGCTGCCCCCCCTCCCCTTGGAGAGTTTTGGGGTGGGCATGCGCCCCTCCTTGGGACGATCGGACCCCCAGTTTCCCCTCCTTGCCGTCAGGCACCCCCTTTCATCTGTCCCCCACCCCACCCTCCTCCACTTATGCTGGGGCTGTTTGGATTGTTTGGTCTACCTCCTCAGGTGTGGGCAGGGAGCTATACTGGTGATGGGGGGGGGAGAATCAGCTTTGCGGGGGGGGGGTGGAGGGGGTTGTTCCTGGTGGGGGCTCCTGCCAGCCCCCCCTTCCTGCCTGGGTCTGTCCCTGAGGCCTAGGGGTCCCTCCTGGGTCTATGGAAGCCGCGCGGGGCCGCTATTTTGTTGTGGCCTGTGTGTTTCTATGCACAGTGGCCATGTTCCTGTAGTCCAGCAGCCATTTTGCAGTGGTTTTCCATTGAAAACAGCAGCAGCCATGACAGTGGAGCCCTGTGGGCGGCGATTTTGGCTGTGGAAGCCCCTCCTCATTCCCTGGTGCTGACTCCTGGATCCTTTTACTTCCTGATCGCTCGTGCAGGGCAGATTCTCCTGTTGGCTGCGGTGTCTGGTGGGGTTCTCTGGTGGGGTGATGGGAGGTGCAGGTTCCCTTTGGCACTCGCAAGCCATCCAGAGCGGCAAAGGTGTTTCTTTTTTCTGCCTATTTTGACAAAATTGTCGCTAAAGAGTGGGGACGACCAAAGCATCTTCTTGGGGTCCCTAAGCGATTTTCAAGGCGTTACCCTTATGAGGAGTCCCTTATTAAGAAGTGGACTATTCCATCGGTAGTGGACCCTCCGGTTTCCAGATTTAACAAGGCAACCATGATTCCGGGTTGAAGATTCCCCGGCCTTTAAGGATCCAGCTGACAGGTAGGCAGAGGCTGTGGCCGGCAATATGTACACTCTGGCTGGTTCGGCACTGATGCCGGTATTCCCAATTGCCCTGGTGTCGCTTTTGCACTGTGACTTAGAGGGAGAAAACTCCCTCTTGCCTTTGCTGAGCTGGTAGACCAGCTGATCCAGGGGCTGCAGTTTATCTGTAATGCCTCTTTGGATGCGCCTTTTGGCTCAAATGCTGGAATGCGGACCAGACTTCTAAAAAGACGTTGACTGATCTACCATTTCAAGGAGATCACCTGTTTGGAGCTATCCTGGATGCCACCACAGGGGGGAAGAGTACCTTTCTTCCGCAGGCTACTAAGGGCAAGGGACCTCGTCGTAGACGTGGGCCCTCCTCCTCAGCTCGTAAGAAGTTTTTTCGCGCCTCAGGGTCGAATGACAAGGGCTCGAAGCCTTTCGGGCCTTCTCTGTAGGATCCAAGCAAACCTTGTCTGGCAACTTGAGAGCGGGCTTCTCCAGACCCGCGAACAAGGCTCCTTCAGCATGAAGGTGTGTCCTCACCCGTATGGGGGGTGGGGGGATGCAACTTGCGCCTGTCCCCAGACCGCTTACAGGGCCTGTTTGGGGCGGTACAAGACCTGTTACTTCAAGGGGTGATTGTCGTTTTTAGGGGTTTTACTCAAAGCTGTTTACAGTCCCTAGGAAGGAAGACAAGGTACATCTAATCCTAGACCTTAAGGCACTGAACTGTTTTGTGCGGGTGAAGAAGTTTTGAATGGAGCCCATTTGCACGGTGGTGGCATCCCTGCATCAGGGGGATTGTCTTGCCTCTATCAACATCAAGGATTCTTGAGATCCAGAAAAGGGGGGAAGAGAAAAAGTATGGTTCAAACCAGAGTAGAACCTAGATCAAAAGAAACGCCAAGATAAAGTGCCAAAGAAGCATAGCCAGGGGGAAACTAATGAAGGAAATTACCAAAAAAGAGTAGAAAAAAAAAAAAAAGAGTAGATCCCAAGACTCAAACACAGATGTGTGCCTGTCATCGCCAGCGGCCTCCGAACGCTTTGATCCCAGTGTCACGTCGGTGCATATAGATGGGGACTCCGCAGGAACGGTATACACCATTATGGCACCGATGGCTGTTTCTCCATCTCAGTGCATATTAGGCAGCCCGCGGGCGTCCACCGTTCCTGTGGAGTCCTCATCTATATGCACCGACGTGATACTGGGATCACAGCGTTCGGCGGCCGTGGCGATGACAGGCACACATCTGTGTTTGAGTCTTGGGATCTACTCTTTTTTGGTAATTTCCTTCATTAGTTTCCCCCTGGCTATGCTTCTTTGGCACTTTATCTTGGTGTTTCTTTTGATCTAGGTTCTACTCTGGTTTGCACCATCCCTTTTCTCTCCCCCCTTTTCTGGATCTCCATTCATCCGTGGTTCATGATTTCATCACAGGGGTTTTATACATTCTCATTGGTGTTGGCCCAATATACTTCCTCACCTTTTCTCATTTTATTTTGTTTCACAATTTACCTCACCAACCCTTTCGCTTCTCATTCATACCATGCAAGTAGCATCATTGATTTTTTTTTTTTATATGCATAATTATTGTACATTTTTTTTTCACTTACTCTTTTTAGATACCACTCTATGTTGCTACTTACATTATGCCATTGTTTTCACCCACACTCTTCATGTGCGTGGCTTGTCCGCCTACCCTGTACCCCCTCCGCTCCCGTGGATTTGGGGACCACTTACCAGCTCTTCCACGACCTTGGATTTTTTAAAATTTTTCTACATGCTATGTCTGCATATCTGTATGTATTAAGAAATGTGTTCCCTTTTTTGTCCTGTCAACCTTGTCATGTCTCTCATTTAAAGTCCCAACCCCTTCTTTATTTCTATTGAACCGTGATGGAGGCACATGGTATGTCACCCCGTGCGCTTCATTTAAAGTCCCACACCTCCATCCCCCCTCTTTTAAATTGCACTATTAGCAACTTCCCTTTACGTGTGTCCTAACATAAATATATGTCTTTCAGGCTTCCTTTTTTCAGTTCAGTTTTTTTTTATTGGCTTTTTCAAAGGGAAGTACATATCCTACAACATGAGATAGCAGATACAGAGCAATCAAATGATATGGTATCCGTACGATCAGCAAATAACATAAAATAATTAGTGCTAACATACTATAATCGAGTTACATACTTGGAGTAGAACTTTGGCATTGCCCTGGAGTAGGTTGAGAATAACAAATTACAAGCGAGGGAGGGAAAATAAAAGGGTAAGGTCAAACAGAGAAGGGGACAAATGCACTGAGCGGGTTCATTCAGAAATTGCATACTAATTAGAGGGAAAGTGATGTGAGTACCTGTTCACCCATGGATTCTAAGCTTTATGGGAGCGAGTGTATACTGTCCTGGTGGGAGACAGCATCATCCCATAAGTGTAGTGGGTATGGATCAATTGGACAGTGTTCTCTTTGGAAGGGGAGTGGTGGATTTCCATACCCTTGTAGTTGATAATCTTGCGGCCAAAAGGGTGTGGGTTATTTCAGTGTGCAAATGTGGGGGAATAGCTTATATAGAGAGATTGAGCAAGGCTAGACCTGGGGTCAAATACATTTTGGATTGAGCTACGTCTGAGATTGGACTAAAGGTTTTGTTCCAAAAAACTGCTTAGTAGAGGGCAGCTCCATAGAATATGGAAGAGGGACCCTTCTCCCCAGCATTCTCTCCAACATCGAGGTGGAAGGTGTGCTTTAAATTTGTAGATCCTTAGCGGGGTTAAGTACCACCATTGGGGGATTTTTTTTTGGGTCAGTTCCCAGAGAGAGGTGCTATGTGACAGGGTCCCTTTTTTAATGCCTCAAATATTGTGCAACACAAAAAATTGTAACTGCCACCCTTTTATTCTACATGACCGCCTGCTTTCAGAAAATATATAATTGTTTGAGGGTTTTGCGTAAATTTCGAGCACAAAAATGCAGGTAGCCATCAGGCATGAATTTTCCTACATTAGCTGAGCTCAGTATTGACAACCGAAACAAAAAAAACATCATATAGAAAAAAGTTAAACAGAAACTCCATGTTTCTTTTGACTTTAAGGGCCCAATCACATCAAGAGATTTGGGATCGTAGGTGGAATCACCACAATTCTGCTCGCGATTCCAAATCGCACTGCAATGCTGGCAAAACGCAGCACACATTCATGCCATTCATTTTCAATTGCAACTGAACGTAGTGTGGTTTTGTCATGATTGTCACGCTGCCCTCCGCATCACGCAAAGCTCGTAGCCCAAAAAAAAACCTCCTGCTTCTTTTTGGGTGACAAGCTTTCCGTGATTGCAGAGTGATTTATCGCGCATCAATTGCAGCAACCTGCACCACGTTTAGGTGCCATTAAAAATTAATAGGACACGCCTTTTGCAAGTATTGAAGTGCATTTTGGAATGGCAGGCAGAATTGTGGCGATTCTCCCCATGATTCCAAATCGCTAGATGTGAACGGGGGTCTAAATATATTGTTTGGGCCAGCTTGGTTGAAATGTATACTTACTGTGGCAGAATGCTGTGGCAAAATGTTGTGTCTGCTGTGAAATACAGTGCAGCAGTTTGTGCTGCATACAGTACACCTTGCTGTGTTCCTGGCCAAGTCCTACGTCATGTGGGATATCAGCCATTCAGGAAACGCCTTGTATTTTTATCAATCAATACAAGGTATCCTCTGATTGGCAAAATTAGGCTCTGTTCACATACTGGCATATCGGATCATGGGCAGAATCTGCTGGGAGGCCCTCTGGGTTCCATCCATCCATCCATCCATCGATGCACTGACAGCGGTCGTGGAGTCCATGGTTTCCCAGGTGGAGGTAGCTTTTGGGCGATGGGCTGGCAAAAAGCAACTCCCACCTTACTTCTCCAATGGGGGGTTGAGCAGCTCCTTGCCTTGAGTACCATCATGGGCCAGGTTTTGGCCTTGGCGGTTTTTTTTCAGTGTCCATTGGCCTAACATTCCTTGGTGCGTACCTTTTATCCAGGGAGCTCAACACTTGGTTCCTGCAGTGCTGTCTCCATTATCGCCGTGGGTCCTCAAATTGGTGTTGTCAGTTATCCAGGAATCCCCCTTCGAAAATATCAGGTTGTCCCAGAAGGTGGCCTTTTTGGTGACTATTACTTCTGCGTGCAGAGTGTCGGAGCTGGCGGCGTTGTTTTGTCGTTCACCTTACCTGTTGGTTTACAGAGCTAAGGTGGTTCTTCATCCCTGTCTATTGTTCCTTCCAAAGGTCGTCTCTGATTTCCATTTTAATGAAGACACTGTGTTACCTTCCCTATGTCCCAAGCCTAATCCTGCATTCCCTGGATGTGGTTCGGGTAATCAGGGTGTACCTGGCTGCTATGGAGTCTTTTAGGAAGACAGACTCACTGTTTGTACTAACGGTTGGACCTCAAAAAGGGTTGACTGCTTCTGCTGCGACCATTTCCGGATGGATCAGACAGACAGTGATTCAGGTCTATTCAATAAGGGTTTAGGTGCCTTCTTTCCCTGTTAAGGCACACTCTACTAGGGCGCTTAGTGCCTCCTGGGCCTTCCGTTATCAGGCATCAGTGATGCAGGTTTGCAAGGCGGCCTTCTGGTCGTCTGTGCACACTTTTACAAAGTTTTATAAAGTGGATGTGTTGGCAACTGCGGATGCTTCTTTTGGCTGCAAGGTTTTGCAGGCTGCTGTTTAGAGGAGTTGGTCCTCTGTGAGGGTGTATTGTTTTTTTTCAGGTGAGCTCCAGTTGGTATGCTTGAGCTCCATGTTACCTGGTTGGCTGTGGTTAGCCTTGGGAATTGTTTTCTGCTGTTTTCTTACCCCTCATGTTTGACACTGCTTTGGGACGTCCTAATGGGTATGAAGAATCAGACAATGGGATTTTTGACTTACCGTAAAATCCATTTCTCTGCTGTTCATTGACAGACACAGCACCCACTCCTCTGTGGAGTTGCCTTTCTTCTGACTCTGTATAAAAACTGAGTACCTATAGCTAAATGTGGGTCTACCCCTGGGACTACCCATAGGCCTAGTCAAGCTTTTTCCTGTCTAGTGTCCTACTCCTTTAGGGGGCAGTATAACCCAATAGTTAGGAAGAATCAGGAGCTGTGTCCGTCAATAAACATCAGAGAAATGGGATTTTTGACTTACCATCCATCCATCCATCCATCGATGCACTGACAGCGGTCGTGGAGTCCATGGTTTCCCAGGTGGAGGTAGCTTTTGGGCGATGGGCTGGCAAAAAGCAACTCCCACCTTACTTCTCCAATGGGGGGTTGAGCAGCTCCTTGCCTTGAGTACCATCATGGGCCAGGTTTTGGCCTTGGCGGTTTTTTTTCAGTGTCCATTGGCCTAACATTCCTTGGTGCGTACCTTTTATCCAGGGAGCTCAACACTTGGTTCCTGCAGTGCTGTCTCCATTACCGCCGTGGGTCCTCAAATTGGTGTTGTCAGTTATCCAGGAATCCCCCTTCGAAAATATCAGGTTGTCACAGAAGGTGGCCTTTTTGGTGACTATTACTTCTGCGTGCAGAGTGTCGGAGCTGGCGGCGTTGTTTTGTCGTTCACCTTACCTGTTGGTTTACAGAGCTAAGGTGGTTCTTCATCCCTGTCTATTGTTCCTTCCAAAGGTCGTCTCTGATTTCCATTTTAATGAAGACACTGTGTTACCTTCCCTATGTCCCAAGCCTAATCCTGCATTCCCTGGATGTGGTTCGGGTAATCAGGGTGTACCTGGCTGCTATGGAGTCTTTTAGGAAGACAGACTCACTGTTTGTACTAACGGTTGGACCTCAAAAATGGTTGACTGCTTCTGCTGCGACCATTTCCGGATGGATCAGACAGACAGTGATTCAGGTCTATTCAATAAGGGTTTAGGTGCCTTCTTTCCCTGTTAAGGCACACTCTACTAGGGCGCTTAGTGCCTCCTGGGCCTTCCGTTATCAGGCATCAGTGATGCAGGTTTGCAAGGCGGCCTTCTGGTCGTCTGTGCACACTTTTACAAAGTTTTATAAAGTGGATGTGTTGGCAACTGCGGATGCTTCTTTTGGCTGCAAGGTTTTGCAGGCTGCTGTTTAGAGGAGTTGGTCCTCTGTGAGGGTGTATTGTTTTTTTTCAGGTGAGCTCCAGTTGGTATGCTTGAGCTCCATGTTACCTGGTTGGCTGTGGTTAGCCTTGGGAATTGTTTTCTGCTGTTTTCTTACCCCTCATGTTTGACACTGCTTTGGGACGTCCTAATGGGTATGAAGAATCAGACAATGGGATTTTTGACTTACCGTAAAATCCATTTCTCTGCTGTTCATTGACAGACACAGCACCCACTCCTCTGTGGAGTTGCCTTTCTTCTGACTCTGTATAAAAACTGAGTACCTATAGCTAAATGTGGGTCTACCCATAGGCCTAGTCAAGCTTTTTCCTGTCTAGTGTCCTACTCCTTTAGGGGGCAGTATAACCCAATAGTTAGGAAGAATCAGTAGCTGTGTCCGTCAATAAACATCAGAGAAATGGGATTTTTGACTTACCATAAAATCTATTTCTTTGATGTTTATTGACGGACACAGCACCCACCCCTCTGTCGAGTTGTAATTCTTCTGACCCTACTTGTAGCAAAACTGAGTACCTATAGCAGAGAGAGGGAGTATACACCCTGGGACTGCACATAGGCGTAGCCAGACTTTTTTTCTACCTAGTGTCCTACTCCTGTAGGGGGCAGTATAACCCAATGGTTATGAAGATCAGGAGATGTGTCCGTCAATGAACATCAGAGAAATTAATTTTACTGCAAGTCAAATTATGTAAATATTTTATATTGGTTAACCAGAAAAATTATCGTTCCCCGTCGGAATAACGGTGTAGAAAGTGAGGCAGAGGCCAGCAGAGAAGACTGTACAGAAATACCCCATTATGTTACAATGACCGTATCTGGGAAAATTCTTTTCTGCTGCTTTAATGACAACCAACAAACTCCTTCCTGTTGATTTATACATGCATTCCAGCAGTGCAAACACCAGGAGAAGGAAGCTTTCTGACTCTTCCAAGATGCATTTTCTTTTTCATATTTTTTTTTATTTCAAGAGAAATGATTCTAAGGCTCCTTTCACACGGGCGGTGCGCCCCGGTGGTGTTCGTTCTGCTCAGCGGGGATCGATCCGTTGATCCCCGCTGAGCAGGCGGATGACCGCTCCGTCTCCACTCTGGGTGCAGAGACGGAGCTGTGAGATCCCCGCTGTCCTCTGTGGAGACCACCTGTCCGTTCTCATCTGATCCTCCAGACAGATGGAAAATAGGGTTCTCATCCGTCTGGATTTCACGGACAGGATCGGATTGGATAGCAACTGGTGTGAGAGGAGATGTCTCCGCTGACATCCACTGCTCCATAGGCCTGCAACTGACAGACAGTTCAGGTCAGAAAGCCCGTGAGAAAGGGATCTTATAGTGTTGATCCTGACTATGTGCTACGCAAAAATTTAAGACACCTTGGGGTTGTCTTACTAAAACTGGAGAGTGCAAACTCTGGTACAGCTCTGCAAAGTAACCAATCGTCTTCCAGGTTTTTATGTCAAAGCTTAATTGAGCAAGCTGAAGTTAGAAGCTGATTGGCTACCATGCACAGCTGCACCGGATTTTGCACTCTCTATTTTTTAATAGATCGATCTCCTTGTGTCCTGTTTGATTGAAAATGTACGGCACAAAAGCACGTATGACAGGTTTTGGATTTTGTATGGCTGTTTTAAAAACATAATAATAATTACTGGAAAAAAATCTCCCAAGATGCATTAGAAAGGTGCTAGACTGTCCAGCGCCCATGTGACCAGGAAGTGCTTACATTTTTAAATGTTGATATTCACATGCTAAGAATCTTTGGCATCATTTGTTGCATTTTGGGCTGTATTGGGCCTCCTTTAACACAGGGTGCACTCTGATTAGATCAGCAGGGGATCTGTCTGCTTATCTCCTACTGATCAGGGCAGAGCGGGCAGATGACAGGTCCATGTCCGCCTGACGGTTTCTGCAAAGTGAACATGGACCCAGCCTGCTCTGCTCTTTGGGTGGCCGAGTGTAAACAGACATTTGTGTTGTGTTATGTGTGCATGTTTTTTTTCTTTCTTTTTTTTTCTATATAGCAGACCGGATCAGAAAGGAGGTTGGCGAATGTAAATGTACACAAGTCCGTCCATAGCAGTGTTAATTTCATCTACAAAAAATATTTTCGCCATAGACTTTGTCAGCTGCATGCTTTCAGTGACGAACATTTGTTTTAAGCATTTCTCTAGAATTTCCAAACTCAATATATGCTCCTGGAGTAAAAATCTAATAACGTTATTATTTAAGGTATTAGAGCCAGTTCACACTAGCGCGACTTGTCCGGCGACTTGTCAGCCTGACAAGTCGCGCTCCCTCGCGGTCCATTGACCGCTACAGGACCCATTCTAATAGTAGCGACACAAGTCACTCCGACTTAGAAAAAGGGTCCTGTACTATCTCGGGGCGACCTCGGAAGCAACTAGCATAGACTTCCATTATGTGAAGTCCCTGCAAGTCGCTCCGAAGTCGTGGTGCATGGTAATGCACAAGTCGCCCCCGAAGTAGTAAGGAGTCGTGCCACCTCAGTGTGAACCGGCTCTTAAGGTTTGAACATGCGCTACAGACACAGATTTTTGTTTCATAAACATAAATGTTGCTTTTTGACAAACAGAAGTGCAACTTTAAAATACAGTTGTGCTCATAAGTTTACATACCCTGGCAGACTTTAAATTCTTGGCTATTTTTCACGGGAATATAAATAACACAAAAAATTTTCTTTCACTCATGGTTAGTGTTTGGCTGAAGCCATTTATTATCAATCAACTGTGTTTACTCTTTTTAAATCATAATGATAACAGAAACTACGCAAATGACCCTGATCAAAAGTTTACATACCCTGGCGATTTTGGCCTGATAACATGCACACAGGTTGACACAAAGGGGTTTGAATGCCTATTAAAAGTAACCATCCTCACCTGTGATCTGTTTAACCATCCTCACCTGTGATCTGTTTGCTTGTAATTACTGTGTGTGTATAAAAAGTTGATGAGTTTCCGGACTTCAACAGACCCTTGCATCTTTCATCCAGTGCTGCACTGACATTTCTGGATTCTGAGTCATTGGGAAAGCAAAATAATTGTCAAAGGATCTGTGGGCAAAGGTAATTGAACTGTATAAAACAGGAAAGGGATATAAAAAGATATCCAAGGAATTGAGAATGCCAATCGGCAATCTTCAAACTCTAATCAAGAAGTGGAAAATGAGGGGTTTGTTGAAACCAAACCACGGTCAGGTAGACCAACTAAAATTTCAGCCACAACCGCCAGGAAAATTGTTTGGGATGCAAAAAAAAAAAACCCCACAAATAACTTCAGGTGAAATACAGGACTCTGAAAACATGTGGTGTGGCTGTTTCAAGATGCACAATAAGGAGGCACTTGAAGAAAGATGGACTGCATGGTTGAGTCACCAGAAGAAAGCCATTACTACTCAAATGCCACAAAGTATCCCTCTTACAATACACCAAACAGCACAGAGACAAGCCTTAATCCTTCTGGCACAAAGTCATTTGGAGTGATGAGACCTAAATAGATTTTTTTTTTGGCCACAACCATAAACGCTAAAATTGGAGAGGAGTCAACAATGATGAAAGGTACACCATTCCTACTGTAAAACACGGAGGTGGATCGCTGATGTTTTGGGGATATGTGAGCTAC